>NC_064615.1:260340209-260640209 GCF_023898315.1 Schistocerca nitens
GTATTTTATGATCTACAGTGTTGAACGCCTTGGACAAATTAATAAGTGTTACACAGTCCAGGACCTTCATTACTGCTATCACTGTTTCTGTACTACTGCCATGCCTCAATCCAAAATGTGATTTCGTTATGAGAATTATTTATTAATTTACCCCGTGATTGTGTATTTCATGACCACTTCGCTTATCAATGAAAATGATAATGATAGTGGTCTATAGTTTTCTGTATTATCCATTTTTGAATATTGGCAAAACTCTTGCTTTAAATGCTCAGGAGAGGTATGTAAACTGAATGATTAATTTATGGTGCCTGATGTTAATGATCATCTTTATTGTTTACTGGTACTGAATGAAAACCTATTTCGCTCATTTAAAATTTAAGAAAACGACTGCTGCTTCCACATTGTTAGTTAAATTTGTTGATTTTGTTTTTGGTGTCACTATATAGACAGTGTTATTTAAAATGACATGTCCGATCCCACCCGTCAGCTTTGACCCGTGACGTAAGGCTGTTCTGGTGTGTGACGTCACGACGTCACGGAATTTAGTTTGTGAGAGTGACGTGTTTGTAGGTGTCATTTTGATGTGATCGGTGGTGCTCTCTGGTGATGTGTTAGGTGATGTTTTTGGTTTAGTTTGCATGTGTGGCGTGTTTATAGGTGGCGTAGTGTTGCAGTTGGTTGTTCTCTCTGGTGGTGTGTTTATGGATGGTGTGTTATGTGGTGTATGGGGTTCATTTGCGAGATAGCATTGTACGTGTGTGGTATCGGGACTGTGCTTTCAGCGGAAAATTTTTCAGTGAGTTAATGATTTTAGTTTTGTCATTTCGATGTTATTGTAGTTTTTTTCTGTTCGTTGTGTGTGAATTTTGGTAAATTGCTTTTTTTATGTCTTTGGTAGGTAGGATTATGACTGACAAGGTCAACAGTTTTCGGTTGTCGGCGATGATGGGGGACATTGCTTTGTCTCTAATAAAATTTCTTCAACTATTCGGATTTTTGGATGAAGTCGCAAAGTGTTCAGTATGTCGTGAAGAAATGAGGCTTACTAAAGTTCTGGCATCTCAGACCAGGGTCAGCTGTATGTGGAGATAAGGATAACAGGTAAAGGGAAGTGTTCGATTCTAATTTTGTTGGCTTGTTGTGTTTTTTGAGGTAGTGATGATTGTGGATGTGGTTGTAGTGTTGGGTTTTATGATTTCGTATCGGTAGTTTCTGTTGACCTATATAGGTCAAGGGAAGTGTTAGATTCCAGTTTGTGGGATCAGGAGCTGTTGTTGAGCTATATAGGTCAAGGGAAATGTCCGATTCCAGAGGATATTGTGTTTAGTGGAATTTGGGGAATTTTGTGTTGTCGGTTTTTTTCGTCGTTTTGTGTGGTTTGGTATGGTAGTATGTGTCTAAATTTGTTTATATTTACTTTGTCCCCACCCATAAACCCCAATTTCCCACACTTGTCCTGTTAGTTTCATAAGGTTTTTTGTGGAACATGTGTGTGTTGGTTTTTCAATGTATTTTGGTATTTGTGGTCATGTTTACGTAATGACATCATAGTCGCCATATTGGAGTCGTAGTGTATGGTCGTTTCCACCATATTTGTGACGTCTTGGGTCAAAGCAGGCGGGTGGAATTGGACGCTTCTGTATTTCCATGTTTATTGGTGGAACTTAATTACCCAAAAGACAGACTTCTAGAATTTTTCTGGCAGCCAGTTTTTGGTAGAAAAGTGGTTCATTAAAATGCTTCCTATCAATGACCTCTTGATGTGGTGACAAGTGAGTGTTTGATAGTTGGACACTTTGAGTTGAAAGCCCTAGGCATTTTAGGTATCAAATGCATCGCCAGTTTCATACTATGCTGTCTTTTATCTGGAATGTATGTTTAAGAATGATTCTATAATGTAAAGTACATTAACAAGTGAATAATGTGGCAGAGTTGAAAAATGTATAGGACAGTTATGAAGTAAATCATGAAAGTCTAGTAATATAATATTCCCTCTCTTTTTTTTTTTCTTGTGCATTATATTACAGTATACTTAAATTTTTTTGTGTATACTGATTGTATGCAATTGTTTGAAGAGAGTAGCCTGGACAGAGGTGTGATATTTGTTAAGTTGTATTAGATACTAAGTATGTAATTCTAAAATTAATTGTAAGAGTATTTTATTTGTGGCCATTTTGAGAGCCCTCAAGGAACAACCATGTTCCTTGACTCATATAATACCATTTCACCATTATCGCCCAGTGAACAAAGTATGAGGTTATGATACATCAGAGCAGCTTTGTGATTTTATTGAGGACTTCCTAGCAAGTGATATGGAACATGTTTTTCTTAATGGGATGAAATCATTAGGTGTGAAAGTAACTTTGAGTGTACATTAAGGGTGTTAAATGTTATTTATTGTTCATCTGTATATCCCTGTCTCAGTTTCTCTTTCACAGAGTTTTTCAAATGACTACTAAACTGATCTAGCACAAGAAGGACATTTCCTTCCCTCCCACACCATTACTCCATAATTTTATGACAGCTTTGCCCGTTCAACCCTCGTCATGTAGGTGAACAACATGTGGTGGAATTTCAGAAGGTTTTGGCGTTGTTTTGTGCTTGATAATAATCATTGGATTAAGTTTCATACACAGCATGAAGGACAACAATGTAGTGCAATTTTTCATGTCCACTTGTTTTTATGGTTACAATTCTTCTTTACTGGCCCACCAATTGCAAATGGTTTTTTTAGGGTTAATATGCCACTCAGCTACTCTATTTCAATGTTCTTCTGCATATGCTATTACTTTCAGTTTATAGCCTGCATCATATGAGTGCATTTTCCATTTTTTCCATTATGAAACTAGCTACTAGCAAAAATATTGTAATATTATTGATAACACACATTATTTTTAATTCAAGTTCACCAGCATTGTAGATTGGAATGACCCATCATAGGCTAGTCAGTGATCTGGGTTTGTGATGGCAGGACGGGAGAGAGACAATATGAGCAAGTTTGTGAATCTCTGCAATTCATGTCCGTTGCATCGGTGGACTGCTGCTGTCAGTTGGATCCAATATTGCCAGATAAAGATAGATTTCTTGTGGCATGGAATATGTGACATTTTTAAGAGTAGCAGGAATTTTAGATTAAACACTGGACATTTTTATGTTAATTCCAAGTATAAGATGCATCTGAATTTTGGAATCAATGTTTTGAAGAAATAAGTGTGTTTTATAGTCTGTAAAATATGGTAAGAAATTTGAGGTCATACAGAGGCTTATCAGCAGTCATTATTAACCCACACTTTTTATGAACTCATCAGGAGAAGAAGGGGGGAAGGGTTGATAGTGTTATCAAAAGTATCCATTGTAACATTAAATCCAGTGTATAGACATAGACGTAGGTATCAACTGTGATGACTGTGAAACTGACAAGAATACCATAGGCATTTATTATATGCTCAAGATTTATTGTGTTTGTAATTTCGTGTTGCATACTTTCATGAGACCACCAGGGCAGACGTAATTTGATTGTTTCTGTGAATGCTTTCATATACTGAAACAGGACCTCTACATGCCAAGTGGTCTAATTTCGAAGATTTCCTGCGTGGCCATCTTGAATTTTGCTGAAATTTTATGTGTACATTCTCACGTGCTCCCAATGGACACTGGTAAATTTTTACTTTCGCCAATTTAATACTTGCAGAGGTACAGTCATTTGTTTGACACCATAGTACAGCTATCAGCAGTGCACCTGTGAGTTATCAGCAACTTTGAGATGTAGTATCTCTGGAAATATTTCCTTGAAAGAAACTAAACTAGGCCATCTTGCACGTCTTTTTCCACTCTTGTGAGTGAATTAATAAAAAGATTTCCTGACTGATTTTCATATGGGTAATTTGAAGCAAAGTTGTCTGAAAAAATAATAAGTAATTGTGGGATAAACATGAAACTCTCCACTGAGTAAACTTACCAATACAATGACGGAGAATATAAAATATCATTCTACTACTGCTTTCCAATAATTTACAAACTGAAGACAAAAGTTGGCGACTTTCCTGAAAACACTGAAACTGGCCATTTTTGGCCCACATTCGTGAGAAAGTCATCTGTTTTCATTAAAAATCCACTTAAAAACTGTATTTGATTTTTCAGTGTGAGCATATAAGGTCCTAAAAAGGAACTAAAAGATGAAGCAAAATTGGCCAAAAACATACATGCGTGAAAAAATTTGAGGTTTGGCTTTTTATATCTCTGGAAGCAATTGTGGGATAAACCTGACACTTTGCATGTAATAACTTGTCAATACAAGTCTTCGAATATAAAATTTCATTCACCTACTGCTTTCCAATAGTTTCCAAATTGAGACAATTTTTGTAAAAAGAAAGAAAAAGCACAAGAATGCTTATTTTTGGCCCACTGTTACAAAAAGTCTTCTGCAGTCAGAAAGATCACATTCCAAACCACCTAAAAACTATATTTGCTTTTGCATTGTGAGCAAATAAGGCCCTAAAAACTATGACTAGGTGGAGGTGCATTGAAAATAGGCCATTTTCTGCTGGTACTCAAATCTGACATCTTTTATTATGTTCTACAATTGTTTAGTACTCTCTATGAGAAGTTCTACTCAAAAGTTCTGATGGCTAGCAAATGAGCTTGAGTCAGAAAAACTGCAAATAAGTTGTCTTTCTTGATTTTTAGACATCTCTACAGCATTCAACTCTACAAATTATTTTTATAAAAAGAATGAAATGTCTGAGGCATCCAATAAAAAAGAAAAGTTTTCATCTGTTTTGTGGCTCTAATAATCACATTTGAAAAGTGTTTTTCTTTGAGTTCTGTCTTACAGAAATTTCTTCCTTAACAGTCCTCTCAGTGACACAAGTTTCTGGCAGTATATTTTTGCTCGTGACATTCTGCAGCAAATTAATGACATCTGCAAAAAATTTAAGTAGCTTGAAGTAGACTTAAGCTTAACATATTTTTCAAGTGTCAATTTTTTCAGCCAAGTTTGCTTCAAATTATCCACTCGAAAATCAACCAGGACATCTTTTTTTTATTATTTTGCTAAAGAGAGCACAAAAAATTGGACAAGATTGCATAGTTTTGTTTCTTTCAAGAAAATATTGCCGGGGATATTATGTCTCGGAGTTGCCAAAACCTCATAGGTGCACTGTTGATAACTGTACTGTGGGGTCAAATCAATGACTGTTTTTCTGGAAGTATTGAATTGGTGATCATGTATCTTTATGAACATTTATTGGGAACATGTGTGAATGTTCAAACAAAATTTCATCAAAATCTGTTATTGTCTTGTGGAAACCTCTAGACCACATGGCATGGAATGACCCAACAAGCAGTTTTTTATAGATAAAAAATGTAGAAGCATGTGCTTGTGAGTTGTTACTGCAGAATATATTCTGTTTTAATTGGCAGTCTACAGATTTGGGAGGCAATGGGCTTTAGCTTGTCATCCCAATGTATATTTTCTATAGCTTCCGTGAATTACTTGAGGCACATTCTAGAATCTTTCCTTTAGAAAGTATGGGACCAGTATCCACCCCTACCCTTGTGTGGTATGAACTTGTTCCCTGTCTCTAGTTACCTCATCCTCTAAAAGAAGTTAAAACAAAATCATCTGACCTTATTTCAGCAGGAAAGGATGAGCACATATGAAGATCTCTCTTCACTATCAATACAGTCAGGAAAAGTAGATTTCATTCCATACGATACCAGAACAAAGGGAAATACATAAGTGTAACCAAGTAGGTATAACATTAATGGATACCTCTGAATAAGAAACTGGTGCACAGTGATTGTTCTGTGCATACTAGTCTCGCACTGCTGAGACAGTAATTTGTTTCAGTGGCTGATCAGCTGATTCAAAATAAATAGAACACACCGCAGCCAGTTAGAGAAGACCTTGATCTGTGCGCTTAATCTTTTTGTAGCTGTGATATGACAACCTGACAATGGTCTTCTGTAAAATCACAAAGTAAGTCAAAGGCATCTATTCATACTCTTAGACCAGTCTGATATGGCAGTGGAAGACAGGAGAAGGAAAGCTGAAGTTGTAAATTTTGCATCTAAGAAACACTTCATGTTAGATGATACTCCAGATGTACCATTGCCCTTCAAATTCGTGTATGGAGAACATAGAAAGAGGCACCCCTGGCATTGGAAGACAGCTGATAAACAGTTGGAAAAAGTAAGTCTCCTTGTCCATATGGGGTCCTGATTTGGTTTTACAGAATATTCAAGCATGACCATTTACTTAGTTTGCACATGTCATGAGTCCATCACCTAACGTAAAATCTCAAGTGACTGAAAAATAGTGCAGATAAAGGTGAAAGGTAAAGGTAAAAGAAAGGACCCAGAAAAATTGCAGAACATTGTCCTTAAGGTCAGTTTGCTACAGTGTTCTGGAGCATACTCTAAGTTTGAATATAATAAATCTCCTTAGACCGCATCTGTTGTGGAAAACTCGACATGCCAATTTCTCATATGATGATGTGGGAGCCATGGATAAAGGGGGCTAGGCAGATTCAATATTCCTAGATTTCCGGTAAGCTTTTGACACTGCGCCACACTGCAGACCGTTAATGAAGATCAGTATATACAGTGTATGTTCTCAAGTATGTGTGTATTCTAGATGGAGACAAAAGTATAGCTGGGAATGCCCCAGGGAAGTGTGATAGGACAGTCTTGTTCTCCATATACATAAACAGTCTGATGGAGAGGGTGAGCGAGCAGCTATATGCAACTGTTTCCTTGTGATGCTCTATTGTGTGGGAAACAGTCATCTTTGAGTGCTGTAGGATGGTTCAGGATGACTTTGATAGAAACTTGGAAAAATATAAGTTATTCCAGGTGAGTCAGAAAAAACAATGCAGCAATGTTCAAATACAGTATGCTGCTTGACACAGTCATGTCAATTATTATAAAGAATCCACCTCGATTGCAAATAGAAACCGGATATTGACCTAGGTTTCGGCGCAGATTACCACACCTTCTCCGGAACACACTAAAACTACAAACTGCCTAAAGAGGCATGGTTCAACATTAATACAGAATGCCCAAAAGGGCAAAAGACTCGCATAAAATGTAAAATAAACTGTATGTGTGTACCATGTCAATAGCTGTACTTAGCTCAAACGTCAGAAGCATGCTTCCTCACCCCAGCCAACGTTTGGTGGGTCGCGGGCTCTCAGGTAAACTGAGATGGCACCAGCAGCTAGGCTGTGAGAATGTCAGAAAGGAACGCACATGCACAAATTGAGAAATCATCTTCTTCCATGTGATTGGCATAAAATGTGTTATGAAAGTGATACGATGACCAGGTCAGAGGCGCAGGAAGTTAATGTGTGTGTGTGTTTACAATGTCCTAGCTCGAGGACAATTTTATAAACTATAAAACATGGATAGGCTGAAACTGTATATGAGGGATAGCACATTCCACAGATGGTCAAAACGCATGCATGCAGGACAGACAAAATACCATCAGCAGGAAGCAGGCTAAAAATATGGGGGATGAATAACCCATTTTTCAATTACTTGCGGTCGGTGATAGTATTTGATGACTACGCTTGAATAAGTGTATAAAGTTACTATATTAAATTCTAAGTGCTATTGACCAGAAAAGGGTCAAATTAGTATGACAGACTTAATGTAAATGTGTGAAAGGATGTACAACGTCACCTTCATCGCCCTTATCTAATGACCGACAGAGGTCATTTTGAATAGTGCTATCGGATAAGTACCAAAATATTGTAAAAAGAACCTAATGCTAAACTAGTTTCTTAAAATCAGAAACTTGAGGTACTGAACCATGAAGCTTAATCAAGTGAGGTCTGTGAATGCATATAGAATGCATATAGACTGCAGAACCCACCTACTGCCACGATTCATGCAGAAGCATATAGACTATAGTGTTTCCTTCACTCCTTTGTGACTTGAACAGAAAATAAGGGAATGAATGCCAATGTTAGCAGGTACCCTGTACCGTGTGCTGTATGGTGCTGTGTGGAGTATGTTTGTAGATGTAGCTGCATGGAGGCATTGACCCACAATATCTGATGTGTTAATCCAGTGAGAAGATGTGGAGGTGATGTGCTAGTGTGAATACTTTATATTTCATATGACTTCATCATATTTTTTGATGGACAGCTGCAATTAAACTCACTCCCTCCTTTGTATTTGCTGCTGATCAGTAGGTGAGACTTGTTATATTTTGTGTGCTACATCTTCATACTACCAGAATGAAATATTCACTCTGCAGCAGAATGTGCACTGATATGAAACTTCCTGGCAGATCAAAACTGTTTTCTGGACTGAAACTTGAACTCTGGACTTACTATGAAGTTTGGAAGGTAGGAGAGAGATAGTGAAAGGCAAAGGTCCAAAGTTCAAATCTTGGTCTGGCACACAGTTTTAAATTGTCATTCACACTACAGCTGGGTAGACTCCAAGTGTCCTACATAAAATTGTTCATCTCGACTTCCACTACACCTGCACCACTGTGTTACATTGTAAATAGTTTTCACTTACACCCTGTATACCTACTATAAATTGAAGTTTCCTGCCATGTTTTTCTGTCCATATATGAAATTTGTCTGTTTGGTATAGGAGTAGTATCTTTGGTTAGTAATCAAAATATCCTGCATCCTGGGTTCGAACCTCACCACTGCTGAAATTCTCGATAAAACTCATCAGCAATGGTGGCCAAAGACTTCTGGCATAAGAAGTCACCCCCATTCTGCCAACAGCCTTGTTAAAGAGAGCAGAGTTGCAGACAGAGGTTCGGGCCACCCTATTGCCCTTGGAGGGGGAAACCGGCTCTAGAAGGTGGAAGAATCAGCTACGATCAATGTTATGAGGATGCAGAAGGAAATGGAAACCTCTGCATTAAAAACACATTTGTATCCACAGGACATGATCTCCATAGGCAAATGATGCCAGATGGATCTCTGGGAGGTAACTGCCAAGCAGGAGGTGACAATGTGAGAAAGATTGAATGACCAACAAAAGGATAACATGCTACAAGTCAGGGTGTGGGATGTCAGAAGTTTGAACATGGTAGGGAAAGTAGGAAATCTGAAATGGGAAATGTTGAGGCTCCATTTAGATCTAATGGGGGGTCAGTGAAGTGAAACCGAAAGAAGACAAGTATTTCTGGTCAGATGAGTATAGAGTAATATCAACAGCAATAGAAAATGGTTTTAACGGGAGTAGGCTTCATTGTGAATAGGAAAGTAGGGCAGATAGTAAGTTACTGTGAGCAGTTCAGTGACAGGGTTGTTCTCCTCAGACATGACGTAAACCAAAACTGACAACAGTATTTCAGGTATACATGCAGACGTTGCATATTGGAAGATAGAGAGACAGAGAAAGTATATAAAGATATTGAATGATTAATTCAGTATGTAAAGGGAGGTGAAAATCTAATAACCATGGAGGACTGGAATGCAGTTGCAGGAGGAAGAGTAGAAGAAAGACTTATGGGAAATATGGGCTTGGTTGTGTGAATAAGAAAGTAGAAAGACTAATTGAGTCCTGAAATAAATTTCAGCTAGTAACAATGAATAATCTGTTCAAGAATCACAAGAGCAGGAGATATACTTGGAAAAGGCCAGGAGATTCCACTTACTTTACACCATGGTCAGGCAGAGATTCCGAAATCAGGTATTGAATTATAAGGCATACCCAAGAGCAGATACAGACTTGGATCACAATTTAGCAATGATAAGAGTAGCCTGAAGTTTAAGAGACTAGTCAGCAGGAGTCAACACACAAAGAAGTGAGATGCAGAAATTGTAAGGAATGAAGAAGAGGAATGGACATCTCTAAAAAGAACAATCGTGGAAGTTGAGGTAGAAAAACATATTTACAAGGATGAAAACAGCAAAGTGAATTGAAGAAAGAAAGAAGTACAAACATGTTAAGAGAAATTCAGGAACAAAGAAATACAAGTCACTTATGAATGAAATAAATAGGAAGTGCAGGGAAGCTAAGACAAAATGGCTGCATGAAAAAGGTGAAGAAATTGAAAAAGAAATAATTGTTGTAAGGATTGACTCAGCACATAGAAAAATCAAAACAACCTTTGGTGAAATTAAGAGCAAAGGTGGTAACATTAAGAGTGCAATAGAAACTCCACTGTTAAATGCAGAGGAGAGAACGGATAGGTGGAAAGAGTACACTGAAGGCCTCTGTGGTGGGGAGGATCTGTCTGATGAAATGATAGAAGGAGAAATGGAATCAACAGGGAAAAGACACAGGATCCAGTATTAGAATCAGAATTTCAAAGAGCTTTGGATGACGTAGGATCAAATAAGTCAGTAGATATAGAGAGTATTTCACTGAAATTCCTAGAATCATTGGATGAAGTGGCAACAAAATGACCATTCACATTGGTGTATAGAAAGTATGAGACTGGCGATATACCATCAGACTTTTGGAAAAAGATCATCCACACAATTTTGAAAATTTCAAGATCTGAAACTGTGAGAATTATTGCACAATCAGTATAACAGCTGATGCATCCAAGTTGCTGACAAGAATGGGAAAGAAAATTGATCTGTTAGGTGGTATCAGTCTGGCCTTAGGAAGGTAAAGACACTAGTGGCAGTTCTGGTAGTACGGTTGATAATGGCAGCAAGATTGAAGAAAAATAAACACATTCATAGGAATTGTCAACATGGAAAAACCATTTAACAATGTAGAATGGTACAAGATGCTCAAAATTCTGAGAAAGATAGGGATAAGCTATAGCAAAATATGGGTAATATACTGTACAATATGTAAAACAACCAAGAGGGAGCAAGAAGAGTGGAAGAACAGTAATGAAGTGCTTGGATTAAAAAGGTTGTAAAGTAGGGATATAGCCGTTCGCCCTTGCTATTCAGTCTATTCTTGGAAGAAGTGCTGACAGAAATAAAATAAAAGTTTAAAAGTGGGATTAAACTTCAAGGTGAAAGGATATCAATGATAAGATTTGCTGGTGACGTTGCTGTCCTCAGTGAAAGTGAAGAAGAATTGCAGAATGTGAACTGAGAGTGAATCGAAGAAATGTGAAAGTAATGAGAAGGAGCAGAAATGAGAAGAGTGAGAAACATAACCCCAGAATGGGCATCAAGAAGACAAGGTTAACGAATTCTGCTATCTAGGCAGCAAAATAATCAATATTGTGGAGCAAGAAGGAAATAAAAAGCAGACTAGCACTGGCAGAAAGGGCATTCCTGGCCAGGAAAAGATTACTGGTATCAGATATAGGCATCAGTTTGAGGAAGAAATTTTTGAGAATGAGAATGTATGTATGGAGTACAGCATTATATGGTAGTGGAACATGGATTGTGGGAAAACCTGAACAGAAGAGAATCAAATGATTTGAAATGTGGTGCTACAGAAGAATGTTGAAAAATAATGGAATGATAAGATAAGGATTGAAGAACTTACTTGCAGAATTCTCAAGGAAAGGGTGATACGGGAAACACTGACGAGAAGAAGGAACAGGATGGTAAGATATCACTTAAGATGTCGGGGAATAACATTCATGGCACTAAAGGGAGCCGTAGAGAGTAAAAGCCGTAGAGGAAGGCAGAGTTTAGGATACATCTAGCAATAGCTACTCTGAGATGAGGTGGTTGGCACAGGAGAGGAATTCGCGGTGTGTCCCTGCTAACCAGTCAGAAGACTGATGACTCAAATGCTTGTCTGTTGAGTCATGCCTCCTGAGAACTTTCCTGGTATGTGCAGCTTAAATCATTTAAATTAATCAATGGAAAATCCAGGCTGGAATAATGACAACATCATGAAATGGACAGTTGCTACTCACCATATAGCGGAGATGCTGAGTGGCAGATAGGCATAACAAAAAGACTGTTATGCGTTTAGCTTTCGGCCAGAGCCTTCCTGAGAAAATAACACACATGCATGTTCACACAAGCAAGCACACCTCACAAACAAGATCGTTCTCCCCGGCCACTCTGGTGAGAATGCAGTGGTGTCACATCAGACATGAGCAGCAACCTGGAGTGGAGTGGAGAGGGGGGAGGAATAGCAGGATACAGGTGGGGCAGGGGAGTCAGTGCTGCCTCGCAGAGCATGCTGGTAGACGATAGCCCGACAAGGCTGTCAGGTGCAGTGTCGGGAGGCTGTGCAGGAGAGGGGGAGGGGGAGAGCGGAAAAGGAGAGGGGCAGAGATGGGGAGAAAGACCAATGAGTGCATTGGCAGAGAGTGGGGCACAGTGAGGATGAGGGACCGCGAATTGGGGAGGTGGTGTAGGACAGAGGGCGTTAAAACTATCAGGTGGAGGGTGTTCGAACAGTACGTTAACGTAGTTTTAGTTTGCTATTTCAGCCCCAATTCCAGCCCCCTGTAGAAGACCAAGGTGTAAGACCTGCCCAGTCTGCCCACACAGCACTATTTATTCTAATCCTGTCACAGGCTTAACCTACTTCATTATGGGATGCCCTGCTTGTGAAAGCAGCCATGTCGTATACCAGCTCTGCTGCAATCGCTGGACAGCTTTTTACATTGGTATCACTACCAACCAGTTGTCCGTTAGGATTAATTGTCACCACCAAACTGTGGCCAAGAGCAGAGTGGACCATCCTGTGGCACAACATGTAGCTGAAAATAACACGCTTGATTTCAAGGGCTGCTTCGCAAACTGGGCCCTCAGCATCATTTCCTCCACCACTAGCTTTTTAGAACTGTGCAGATGGTGTTATCCTTTCAACACATTCTCCACTTATGAAATTGTCCTGAGCTCAACCTGCGTAACCTACTGTTCCTACAGTCTCCATCCAACAGTTTCCACCCCCTCTTTCCTTTCACCTCCTCCCAATTCAGGGCCCCTCATTCTCTGCCATTCTCTACCAGTGCTCCCACCAATTTCTTTCCCTTCTCTGCCCTCTCCTTTTCCACTCTCCGTCTACCCTTCCACTCTCCATGTACCCACCCTCCCCCGGATCCACCTTGCCTCCTTCTCCTGCAACCTCTTGAAGCTGCATCTGGCAGCCTTGTCCAGCTACCTTGCACATTCTGCCAGGCAGCACTGGCTCCTATCCCCCCCCCCCCCCCCCCTTACTCTGCTATCCCTCCCCCTTCCCTGCTCCACTCGAGATTGATGTTTCTGTTTGATGCAACACCACTGCATTATTTCACAACAGTGGCTGGAGATAGTGATCATGTATGCATGAGGTGTGCTTATTTGTGTGGATGTATGTGTGTTTTATTGTGTGAGGATGGTGCTGGCTGAAAGCTAAATGTGCAACAGCCTTTTCATTGTGCGTGACTGCAACTCGGCATGTCATCTTTATGGTGAGTGACAGCCTATCCTTTTCATAATAATGTCGATATTCCTTCCTGGACTTCCCATTGTTTAAATTTGTACTAACAATTGGATGTGGAATACAATTTGTATGCATCAAGAAAGATGTCTGTTTTGTTGATATGAAATTTACAAGACACGGAAGTAGGAGGAGAAAGAGAAATGGTAGAATGAAACACTGCTCAGGGACTTTGTCTTAATGAAATTGCATTTTGTTTTTTAACTTTTGCATTTCTTCGTTATTAGAGTTTCATAGGTAACTATGTAAAACACCATCCATATTTTGTTTTCATCCATTGTGATTATATACCTTTGTGACATTATTATCCACCATAATATTTTAATCTTGTTGGCATCATTCCATTGCTTATATTTTATTCCTGTATTTGGACTTGTACATGCCTACTCAACCTGGATGTTGAGTGAGTAATACACACATCAAAAAAAGTTTTGCATCATCTCAGTTCTGAGAGTTCCGGAACCTGTACAGAAAATTGGAATAGAGATCAACACAAACATCATTTCTGCCCTTTTTATTGCTCTTAAAAACCACACATTGTATGTGGTACCACCATACAGCGAGACCTTGAGGGGTGGTGGTCCAGATTTCTGTACACACCGGTACCTCTAATACTCAGTAGCATGTCCTCTTGCATTGATGCATGCCTGCATTTGTCATGGCATACTATCCACAAATTCATCAAGGCACTGTTGGTCCAGATTGTCCCACTCCTCAATGGCGATTCGGCGTAGATCCCTCAGAGGGGTTGGTGGATCACGTCGTCCATAAACAGCCCTTTTCAGTTAATCCCAGGCATGTTTGATAGCGTTTATGTCTGGAGAACATGCTGGCCACTCTAGTTGAGTGATGTCCTTATCCTGCAGGAAGTCATTCACAAGATGTACACAATAGGGGTGTGAGTTGTCGTCCGTGAAGACGAATGCCTTGCCTTGCCAATATACTGCCAAAATGGTTGCACTATGGGTCGGAGGATGGCATTCATGTATCGTACAGCCATTATGGTGCCTTCCATGACCACCAATGGCATACGTCGGCCTGCATAACGCCACCCCAAAACAGGAGGGAATCTCCACGTTGCTGCATTCGCTGGACAGTGTGTCTAAGGCATTCAGCCTGACTGGGTTGCCTCCAAACACATCTCCGATGATTGTCTGGTTGAAGGCATATGCGACACTCATTGGTGAAGAGAACATGATGCCAATCCTTAGCGGTCCATTCGGCAAGTTGGGCCCATCTGTACTATGCTGCATGGTGTTTTGGTTGCAAAGATGCATCTCGCCATGGACATCGGCAGTGAAAATGCGCATCATGCAGCCTATTGCGCACTGTTTGAGTCATAACATGACGTCCTGTGGCTGCACAAAAAGCATTATTCAACATGGTGGTGTTGCTGTCAGGGTTCCTCCGAGCCATAATCTGTAGGTAGCAGTCATCCACTGCAGTAGTAGCCCTTGGGCGGCCTGAGTGAGGCATGTCATCAACAGTTCCTGTCTCTTTGTATCTCCTAAATGTCTGAACAACATTGCTTTGGTTCACTTCAAGAAGCTTGGACACTTCCCTTGTTGAGAGCCCTTCCTGGCTCAAAGTAACAATGTGGACGTGATCGAACCACGGTATTGACCGTCTAGGCATGGTTGAAATACAGACAACATGAGGCGTGTGTCTCCTTCCTGGTGGAATGGCTGGAACTGATCGGCTGATGGACCCACTCTGTCTAGTAGGTGCTGCTCATGCATGGTTGTTTACATCTTTGGGTGGGTTTAGTGACATCTCTGAACAGTCAGAGGAATTGTCTCTGTGATACAATATCCACAGTCAATGTCTACCTTCAGGGGTTCTGGGAACCGGGGTGGTGCAAAACTTTTTTTCATGTGTGTATTTTCATTTTTTCTGTTAGACAACTGTCTGCAGCTGATTCTTTTTTCATTGTAGTGTTGACTTATTATTAAAGATCAGTATTTCATTTTTGTCTCTGGAAACTTCAAAATTCACAGGTGTCCACATTAATGAGAATTTAAACTGAGGAAAGAACATTTTGTTTAAATATGTACTGATAATTGGATGTGGAATATGATTTGTATGCATCACATTTGTACATAGAAACATTGCTAATCTTGGGCAGAGACAAATCAGTTACTTGACATCTTTTGCATATTTTCATTCAGTAATCTCATAACTCATCTTTAAGAAAGAAAGTCCTCATTGCTTAAAAAGTGCTATAAGAATAACATGTGGTGCTCTCCCACAATCATCTTGTAGACACCTGTTTAAGGAGTTGGGCATTAGGACTACTGCTTCACAGTGTATTTATTCATTCATGAAGTTTGGTGTAAATAATCCACTACAGTTCAAAAGGAACAATGATGTACATAATTACAATATCAGAAGGGAAAGTGAGATTTATTACTCCATGTTAAGGTAGTCTTTACCACAGAAAAGGGAACACAATGCTGCAACAAAAGTATTTGTTCACCTACCCAGTGATATAAAATTTCTCAGAGGCTGCAAAGTAAAATTTGAAAACAAACTGAAAAAGTTTCTCCTTGACAACTCCTATTCCATAGAAGAATTTCTATTATTGCAATGTGTAAAAGGTGATGGGTAGGAATTACTATCTCATATCTGTACATTTAAACAAAAAATTAAAATTAAAAAAAATAAAAAGCCTAAGAAATGTCTGTCGCGTAACCATATTTACAAATTAATTTTTGTTGTGAATGTAAAATAATTTATTCTCCATCATTACAATTTCTCGTGCAAAATGATCCATGGAACATGAAACTATCAAACAATGTAAAATCCAGGATGGAACGTAACAATGTAATGAAAAGGAACGTTGCTACTCACCATAGAGCGGAGATGCTGAGTCTCGGATAGGCACAACAAAAAGACTGTCACAAGTAAAGCTTTCGGCCAGTAAGGTCTTCGTCAAAAATGGACCACACACACACACACACACACACACAAACACACACAAATGCAAACACAATGCAATGTAACTCTCACACACAACTGTAGTCTCAGGCAACTGAGGCCACACTGGGAAGCAGCACCAGTGTGTGATGGGAGAGGCGACTGGGGGGGGGGGAGGAGGAGGCTAGGCTGGCGAGGGGGAGGGATAATAGGGTAGGGGTTGCGGACAGTGACATGCTGCTGGGGAGCATGCAGGGACGAGGTGGAGAGAGGGTAGGGCAGCTAAGTGCAGTCAGGAGGTTAGACAGACGGCAGGGGTGGGGTGCGGTGGGTTGGGGGGGGGGGGTAACGGAAAAGAAGAGAAATAAAAATATCCACTACCAGTCACAATAAAAGGTTATTTATTTGTTACACGACCGATTTCAGGCTTGCGCCCATCCTCAGGTGTTTATACATTCATGTACATGTTTATACTGCTGGATGCAGTGTATACAGTGATCTCCAACAGTACAAACATGTACACGAATGTATAAACACCTGAGGATGGGCGCAAGCCCGAAACTGGTCATGTGACAAATAAATAACCTTTTATTGTGACTGGTAGCGGATATTTTTCTACACCCTATAAAGGAACAGTCATGGAGTTCGACAGCATCCACTATGGATAAAATTCATTCAATAAATAAAAAGACTGGGTGGAATGAGAACTGTGTAGTGCTGGAATGGGGACAGGGAAGGGGGTGGGTAGGAGAGGACAATGACTAAACGAAGGTTGAGGTCAGGAGGGTTGTGGGAACATGTGATATATTGCAGGGAAAATTGCCAACTGCGGAGTTCAGGAAAGGTGGTGTTGGTGGGAAGGATCCATATGGCACAGGCTGTAAAGCAGTCATTGAAATGAAGGATATCATGTTTGGCGGCGTGCTCTGTAACAGGGTGGTGCACTTGTTTCTTGGCCACAGTTTGTCAGTGGCCATTCATGCAGACATACAGCTTGTTGGTTGTCGTGCCCCCATAGAATGCAGCACAGTGGTTGCAGCTTAACTTGTAGATCACATGACAGGTTTCACAGGTAGCCCGCCTTTGATGGGACAGATGACTATAGTGACCGGACTGGAGTAGGTGGTGGTAGGAGGGTGTATGGGACAGGTGTTGCAACTAGGTCTATTACAGGGGTATGAGCCATGAGGTAAGGGATTGGGAGCAGGGATTGTGAAAGGATGGACAAGTATATTGTGTCGGTTCGGTGGGCGGCAGAATACCACTGTGGGAGGTGTAGGAACAATAGTGGGCAGGACATTATTGTCCTCTGACTGCACATAGCTGCCCTACCTTTCTCCACCTTGTCACTGCGTGCTCCCCAGTGGCAAGTCACTGTCCGCCACCCCTATCCTACTATCCCTCCCTATCCCCATGCCAGCCTCCTCCTTCCTCCCACCCAGTCGCCACTCCCGTCATGCACTGGTACTGCTGCTCGTAGTGTTTCCTCAGTTGCCTGGGACTGCAGTCATGTGTGCATGAGTCGCATTTGTGTGTGTGTGTGTGTGTGTGTGTTATCTACTGTCTATTTTTGATGAAGGCCTTACTGGCCAAAAGCTTTATTTGTGACAATATTTTTGTTGTGCCTGTCTGCAACTCAGCATCTCTGCTATATGATGAGTAGCGACTTTCTTTTTCATTATATTGGAACATGAAGCTATCTATCGCGGATATGTAAGGTACGTTTCTGCTGAGTACAGAATTTTTGAGTATTGTTGATTATTGTGTAGCTTGTTTGTCATTGGCCATAAGAGTCAAAACCTTGCTCAGAAAGAAGTGTTGCTCCTTCCATTGCTGAAATTTTATTCAATTTATATGTCAGAGAATCAATTTGAAAATTTTTATTTTGCTGAACTCTTAGAATATTACCAATGTAGTCTTGAAATATCAACTGTGTAGAAAAAGATTGTTATTTACCATAAAGATGACACATTAAATTGCTGACAGGCACAATTAAATGACACACATAAGCTTTTGGCTGCAGCCTTCATCAGAAAAAGAAAGAGAAACACACACCATTCATTTACACAACCAAACATACTTCACACACATAAATGACCACCAACTCTGGCAGTTTGTACCTCTGATGAATGAATGGTGTGTGTTTCACTTTCTTTTTCTGACAAAGGCTGTGGCAAAAAGGTTACATGTCTTTTAATTCTGCCTGCCTGCAACTTAATGTGTCATCTTTACTACATTGTTGATATTTCAACCTGGGGTTTCATTGATTAATATCGTCTTGAGATCATCTCATGTGTGTGATGTATAGTCTGAAGTTAATGTGGAATATGTCGATAGGAATTCATGAGGGGGGGGGGGGATGGTAAAAATTTAACACTGCCAGGTAAGATTTTTTTATCAGTATGATTATGTTTAAAGCATTTACTGGTATTTTGAGTGATTCATTTATCCATTGATTGTTGTTTCGTTACATTATCCTAGTTTTTTTTTTCTCTCAGGTCGAGAGCAATGCACCAAATGGCGATGTACATAGAACCCGCTCTCAGTTGGAAGCTTTTGAGGATTTCAGCACAATGAAAGCTTCTGATTTAAAGTTAAGGATTGAAGAAATGTTGAGGATAAAAGGTGTGTGCTTGGTCGTGAAATTTCTTCTGTCATATTCTTTGATGATCAGTTTTCGATTGTTTTCAATAAGCAATAAAATATTGTTATCAGTGACTGACTGGCTTTTTCAAGGCAATGATAACACATGGGAAGGGAGCAGATCCAACATTGGGCATGGGGAATTGCATTATTAACTTGTTTGAAGGTATTTGAGCCATGGGATTGGTGTATCAAAAGCATAGTACTACATGCCAACACGATGTAACACAGGCTCATGTACAAACCTAATAATGCAGTTTGCCCTGGCATAATTTTCTTGACTGTCTTGAAGCTATTATGTTTCAAGCACTTTTTATTGTGTTACATTTCTGATTTCTTGATTGAGTAAGTTGTTTTGATTTATATTGTATATGTGCAACTGCAGCACACTTGACACTGATATTTAAAATTGCTGTCCCCCTTATTGTACATCATAAAAAGTAGGAAATAAATTAAAGTGGATTACTGAAGGAATAAAAATCTCTAGTGCAAGAAAAACATGGCTACTTACAGAACTAAAACATAACAAAAGTCCTGATTTTGTTACCTATGTAAAAAATTACAATTTTTTTTTAAAGTTGTAAAGGCAGCCAAATAACTGGCAAGTAATAGATTTATATTGGATAGTGAAAACACATCGAAGGCATTATGGTCAGTGATCAAAGCTGAAACAGGTGCCAAAGGATAGAGCATAAAACTTGTGTAAATCCTGCTCATTTCTGAATTATGTAACGAAATCTTTATAAATGTATACAGATCAAATAGCTATGTAGGAGATCACCCAGACAAGGTAAATTTCTTCAACAGAGAGCAATTTGAAGGTGAATTGTTCAGTACATTTACTAAAACTACTGTAAAAGATATAGAAAATGTGATACTATCACTGAAAAGTAAAACATCAGCAGGATGGGATGGGATAACAAGAAAAGTGTTAAAAACAGTCTCTAAAATAATTGCGCAGCCACTAACTACAATAGTTAGCCAGTCCCTTCAAGGAGGTTATTTTCCAGACACACTGAAGTACGCAGTAGTTAAGCTACTATTTAAAAAAGGCACAAAAGAACGTATGGGAAGCTATTGCCCAGTCTGTCTTCTTGCATCACAATCAAAAATATTTGAAAAGGTAGTCACCATACAAATTCAAAATTTCATAGATAAATTTAAAATAATTTTAAAAAATCATTATGGATTTCAAAGAGGAAAAACCACAGTATCTGCTATAAATCATTTTGTTGATAAAATTAGCTCATCTCTAGGCAACTCACTGCATGACACAGTAATTTTTTGTGACCTATCAAAGGCCTGTGATATTGCGAATCACTTCTTGCTACTCTGTAAATTGGAAAAGTATGGACTTAGGGGCATGCTATTAGAATGGTTTAAGTCCTATCTAACCAACCGAAGACAGAGTGGTTATATAATCGGAGAGAGGGACTTATACTTCAAAGTGGAAAACCATTTCGCAAGGTTCTGTCTTAGGATCCATTCTGTTTCTGTTTTACATAAATGATCTGCCACTTAATATTGAGTGTCACTCAGTTTTATTTGCAGATGACACACACGTAATCATTGAAAGTGACAGTACTGATCAAATTCTGCAAACTGTATTAAGTACTTAAGAAAAATTAGATACCTGGTTTGATTTAAATGGGTTAAAATTAAACATGGCAAAGACTCAATTAATGCAGTTCAAAACAAAACAAGCAAAATTAAATGATATTCAGGTCAGTCATAAAAACCAGGATTTTCAGGAAGCTAGCTGTGTGAAATTCCTATGAATGCAACTAGATAAAAATCTATCATGGGGATCACGTATACAGTACCTTGCAAATAAATTAAATAGCCTAGAGTCTGGAATGAGGATATTGCACAATGCTACCATTATGCACATAAGAATAGTAGTATATCACAGTTTCTTTGAGTTAGTAATAAGGTACAGAATTGTATTTTGGGGTAACTCAAACCATATGTGTCAAATACTAAAACTTCATAAAAACATCATTAGAAATATACATAATGTAGGGTGAAGAAAATAATGTCACCCACTCCTAAAAGATGTAAGTATATTAAGTGTTCTCTCATTGTACATATATGAGCTGATTATCTTTGTACACTGTAACCCTGATTTGTTTGTAGCAAATCATTTTCGACATGATTACACCAGAAATCGAAATAAATTTATGCTGCCCACCCACCATTTAAAACTTTATGCTCAAACTCCACATTATATGGGTGTGAAAATTTACAACAAAGTGAGAGGAAGAGAATTGCTCAACATAAATTTAGAAACATTGAAAAAATCCTTATTTGAGAAACTAGTGCAGAAATTTTACTATTCAGTAGAAGAATTCGTAAATGACAATCTGAAAATTTGAGCAGGAGAGAACAAATGCTTAGGACTGTTAGTTTTTAAAAGTTCATTACTTTTGAAGAAAAATTATTAATTGCTTAATTAAGTAATTATTCAGTACTGTATATAATATTACTGATATTATAAGGAACATTGTAAACCAGTTTTTGTGTTTTACAAGTCTCCTGTACATTAAGTCAATGGCTTGAAATTGTATGTTACCAGACGATAAATTCTATTCTATTCAATTTATTGTTATTTAATAGCAAATTTTTTCAGTGTGTTTAGATCATTTATTCTGTGACCAGGTTCGGTCAGTGCAGAACTTCGAGATTTAGAATCTCGACGTCAAAAGCTACAGATTGAGGTTGTCAGCCTTACGCAGAAGATCGATGAATTGAAGCAGGAACTTCACCATGAACAGACTGAACTTGAGAGATTAAAAATGTCAGTGGAGCAGGTCTGTCAACTGTATTTATTTATTTCTATAGAAGATGTAAGATAACATATTGCATGTACCACATTTTTTACATGTGACACTAGTATGATATGTAAGTTTCTATTATTCTTTGAATAGTTTGTAAAAATACTTGAGGTATCACAAATTAGTTTCTTATTTTATTCAGTAGTCTTTGTGTATGATTGATAAAAATATGCTTGCATACATGATAGGCCCACCGTAAATATGAGGATAATAGCTTCTTCTTGTGTGTTAGAGCAGGGACCAATGCTAGTGAGATAGGAACCGAAGAGTATGTAGAGAGAGTATCCGTGTTTTAATTTAATTTTATTATGAACATAACTGACGAATTGAACTGATGCGAGAGGGAGTGGTTAAGGAGCTGGTGCCATGGTCTCACATTTGTTAGTGGTGAGGTTCCAAATGATTGTCAGCTTATCATTTTGTGTGTGTGTGTGTTGGGGGGGGGGGGGGGGAGGAGGATATTTGAGTAAACAGTCTTCTGGCTGGTGGTTTGATGTGACCCACCATAATTTCCTCTCCTGTGACAATCTCTTCATAGCATAGTAACACTTACATCAAAATCTTCAATTATTTATTCTATGTATTCCAATATTTTTCGTCTGTTAGAAATTTTTTCCTCTGAAACTCCCTCTAGTACCATGGAAGCTATTCCCAGATGTCCTTAACATGTGTCCTATCATTAGAGACAGGAGAAAATGGTTTCATTTTATGGCTGATTTTTGGTTTTCAGAGTCAGTGCCAATTTTGCTGAATTCAGTACTATTCTTGCCACTTTCAGTGATTTTCTTTTGCAAATGTAGTGCTGTTTTTTTGCTAATTTTAGTGCGAGATTTTGCCAATTTCTGTGTTATTTTAGAACAGATTTGATCAAAAATTTTGGCATTTTTTTCTCCCAGTGTTGGGGTCTTTTTTGCCAATTCTTTTATTAGTTTGTGTATCTTTATTTATGAAGTACCACATGTTCCTTATTTTATCTTATTTTATCTTATTTAATTGTTTTCACAATTATTTTCGAAATGAGAAGTGCCTATCAGTTACATTGTATTTGTTGACATCACATATCACATTTATTGAGATTACTGGAGAAAAGGAAATCATTGATGTTAAAACCTTTAAATCTAATCAGTTACAGAAAAATAACTCAGCAACTACACAACACTGAATTTTTTTCAGAAGATAGTCGTCTCCTGAAATGCACTGTCAATACATCAGAGCTTCAGTACAGTGTGGAATGACAACCTAATTCTATATTTGGCTTCAGTATAACATGAGATGTTTCACAACCTCCACATTTCACACTGATATTGAAACTAGCTTTTCCACTAAATTACTAAGGAAATTGTATGTTTTTAGAATATCTACAAGGCTGAGACCTGCCATTCCAGGTACACTTAATGACCTCTTTGGTATTTTGAAATTAATATAATTCTTCCTCTCCTCCTCCTCCTCCTCCTCCTCCTCCTCCTCCACCACCACCACCACCACCACCACCACCACCACCATCCCCTGGTTGAAACAAGAACATAGAGCTGTTAACACTGACTTGCTTGGATCTGTGACCATAAGAGTGTAGTTTGAAGGTTGAGTCCAGTGTTTTTTCAGTTGTTTCTTCACTTCACCCTGAATTATATGTCTCATCATGTTTTTCAATATTTTGCTTATTTCATCACCAGACATTTGTTTTCCCACAATAAAGGACTCTTTTAATTTGGGGTAAAGGTAATATTTTATTTGGCAGCAGCACATTTCGGGATATTTTTATGAAACAAATTTTGCCCAAAAGACACAGTTTGGAGAGACATTAATGGAACACATCAGTTAACCTGAATGGTTCCGTGGTACGCATGTATAAATACAAAAATCACGAAGTACGGCACCTTAGCTTCACAATCATGCAAATCAGCATGGCCCCTATTCGGTTTTATTCGGTTTGTGTCTGTCAGTGAATGATATCACATGACACATGATGCAAAGGTGTTTCTGGTGATAAAACAAGTCACTGGGAATGTTTATTTCAGTATTTATTTAATACTATTTTTGCTATTTGTGATTGCAGTTTGCAGTGTCAGCCTGATCTCTTTTTAGCCTAAAGCCTTAGGTTATGTGAAAGGTGATACGGTTGTTGTGAGGTGACAAAACCAGCAAATGTGATTGCAAGCTGTCAGTCATAATACGCACACGCAGCATGCTTTAAGTTTTTCCATTTGGTGAATGTGACGACCATGAAGTTTCTTTGATGTCATGTATCATGTTCCGTTATTGGCTTATAGAAACAAATGGCAGAGACACCATGTTGATTTATATATTTGTAAAACTAAAGTGCCATATTTGGTGGTTATACTTGCATGTTACAAAAGTGTGCATTTTAATTAATGCCCCATATTAAAAAGCCAGGATCCCAAGCATCAGGTAGAGCCGAAGGTGGTGTAGCGGCATCCAGAACAGGCGTTGCTAGCACATAAGGCCGAAGCTGGTCTGAATGACACACTGCAACACCCGTGTCCGTCTGGATTTCATACAGGTGTTGGCCACGGTGTCGTAAGATGTGGCTAGGACTCCATTTTGGCCGCCTGCCATATCCCCGTACCCATACAAGGTCGTCGGCAGTGAACTGGCCAAGCGAAGGCACCCGCGGCCATGAGGTGGAAGACCGCAGAAGATGAAGTAGCGTGCGGGGCTGTCGGCCATGTAAGAGCTCAGCCGGGCTGTGGTTGCCCATGGGGGTGAAACGGTAAGAAGCCAGAAATTGGAGAAGCGCATCATCAGCAGCAGAAGAAGTCAGGAGTTTCCTCATCTGAGCCTTAAATGTGTGGACCAATCGTTCAGCCTCACTGTTTGACTGTGGATAGAACAGAGGGGCCATGACATGCATGACGCCATGACGGACACAAAAATCTGCAAAATCGGAAGAGGCAAATTACGGACCATTATCAGTAACAAGAGTAGAGGGAAGGCCTTCCAAAGAGAAAATGCAAGCTAGAGCATTGGTGGTTGCCACGTTGGTAGGCGACATGCAACGGACAATGAAAGGAAAGTTATAATAGGCATCAATAACAAGAAGCCAATAAGTACCTAAAAAGGTCCCGCGAAGTCAGCATGAATACACTCCCAGGGCTTCTCAGGCGAAGGCCACGGTGACAAAGATGACTTCGGGGCAGCAGCCTGTGACGCACAAGGGCTGCAAGCAGCGACCATGTGTGCGATTTCAGAGTCGATGCCGGGCCAGTACACATGACAGTGCGCCAGAGATTTTGTGCGAGAGACACCCCAGTGCCCTTGGTGCAGGAGG
This sequence comes from Schistocerca nitens, assembly GCF_023898315.1. Classification (NCBI taxonomy): domain Eukaryota; kingdom Metazoa; phylum Arthropoda; class Insecta; order Orthoptera; family Acrididae; genus Schistocerca; species Schistocerca nitens. Next base: position 260,365,230 of record NC_064615.1, read on the forward strand.
CGCAAGACCGAAGCACGCAAAGACGCAGGTACCACAACACGCGGCGAAGCATTTTCGGTGGAAAGGAGGATAACACCATCCCTAGCCGTGAGGCGGTAACACAAAGCGTAGTAGTTCCGCAACAAATCAGAAGTCTTAGCGGACGGATGATCTGGCCAACCCTTCTGAATACAACGTAAAACCCGGGAGAGGGTAGGTTCAGAGCCCGTAGCAGCCGTCAGCCGGTCCCCGGTGATGGGGAACCCGTCCACAACCCGCTGCTCGGCAACATCCAGGTGGAAACACAAAAGTTCGTCCCTATCGAATGCCAGATCAGGACCCATGGGAAGGCGAGACAGTGCATCAGCATTCGCATGTTGAGCCGTCGGCCGGAAATGAATCTGATAATTGAAACGAGACAAGTAAAGAGCCCAACACTGTAAGCGGTATGCAGCCTTGTCGGGAAGTGACGTTGATGGATGAAGAAAGGAAACAAGTGGTTTGTGATCCGTAGCAAGATGAAATTTGGATCCATAGAGAAAAACACCAAACTTATGAAGAGCATAAATAATGGCCAAAGCTTCTCTTTCAATTTGAGAATACTTTCGTTGGGCATCCGTGAGCATTTCGGAGGCATAAGCAATGGGTTGTTCAGAACCATCAGAAAAGCGGTGTGCAAGGACTGCACCGACCCCGTATTGAGAGGCGTCCGTGGCAAGAATAAGATGTTGGCCAGGTCGATAAGTAGCTAGGCACGGGTTCTGTTTCAGCATAGTCTTCAATTTCTGGAAAGCCGCATTGCATGATGCGGACCAGTGAAAAGACACGTTTTTATGCAACAGGCGATGCAACGGCTTAGCCACCGAAGCAGCAGATGCTAAAAACTTGTGATAGTATGCTATTTTCCCCAAGAAGGCCTGCAGTTCCTTAACAGATGTAGGGCGAGGAAGGGCATTGATCGCAGCGACGGTTTGCTGAAGTGGACAAATACCATCCCGAGAGAGTTGAAACCCCAAGTACGTGATAGATGCCTGAAAAAATTTTGATTTCTAAAGATTACACTTAAGAGCGGCAGTCTGTAAGACATGAAAAAGTGTGCGGAGATTTTGAAGATGTTCTTCAGTGGTGGAGCCAGTGACAACAATGTCGTCCTGGTAATTTATACACCCAGGGACAGTGAGCAATAATTGTTCCAAGAATCGCTGAAAGAGAGCAGGGGCGCTGGCAACCCCGAATGGCTATCATTGGTATTGATAGAGGCGAAAGGCGTGTTGAGGACCAGAAACTGCCGGGAAGCAGCGTCAAGAGGAAGTTGATGATAAGCTTCTGACAGGCCAAGTTTAGAAAAATACTGACCTCCAGCAAGTTTAGTGAACAAAAGCGTCGATAAGGCATTGAGCATTTACAGTGGCTTTGAAATTGCCACAGAGACGAACATCACCTTTTGGCTTAGCAACGACAACAACAGGAGAGGACCACGCACTGGAAGTGACAGGAAGCAAGACTGCTGAAGCAGTGAGACGATCCAGCTCCCGTTTGACCTGATCACGAAGGGCCACAAGAATGGGCCTTGCCCGAAAAAACTTAGGCCGAGCAGTGGGTTTGAGTATGATATGAGCTTCAAAGTCGTTTGCACGGCCTAACCCAGCAGAAAAAAGGGACGAAAATGTCATTGACAAGGAATCCAATTGAGCATAAGGAATAGCATCATAGACGATATTGACAGAGTCATCTATGGAGAACCCGAAAACGCGAAAGGCGTCGAAACCGAAAAGATTCTCCACATTACTATGGTCGACCACAAATATGGGAACAAGGCGAATGACAGATTTGTAAGATATCTCAGCATCAAATTGTCCCACGAGAGAAATCTTCTGTTTGTTGTAAGTCCGTAATTGCCAAGTGACAGGTGACAGAATTGACGATAGTGGCAGCAGAACCAGTATCCACCTGCATGCGAGCATCTCGACCAAGTATTTGGTCAGTGAGGAATAACTTCCCTGAAAGGGAAGAAGTACTATCGACAGACAACACAGAATCAGAATCAGTGTCATGTTCATGAACATCATTTATGCGGTCGGATTTGCAAACAGATGGCACATGACCCTTTTTTTTCTTTTGCATTTGTGACACACTGCCCAACGTTGTGGACAATCTTCTCGTGAATGTTCCGTAAAACATCGTGGACATCGCCGTGGGTTTTGCTGCAGTTTCTTAGAGGTTTGTTTACGGTTAGGCCGAGGCTGCGCTTGGGAGCGTACTGCGGCCACGTCGGCCGGCGGGGACACGCCACATCATTTGTCAACATCGCACAGAGGTTGTATTTCCCCGACGTCGCCCCATGCCTCTATTTGCGCTCCAGCAGTGCGAGAAATTTCAAAAGACTGAGCGATGGACAGGACTTCATCTAGAGTCGGATTTGCCAACTGAAGGGCATGTTGCCTAACTTCTTTGTCAGGCGCCTATTGGATAATAGCATCCCGTACCATGGAATCGGTGTGGGATTCTTTGTGAACTTCAGTAACAAATTGACACTTCTACATCTACATCTACATCCATACTCCGCAAGCCACCTGACGGTGTGTGGCGGAGGGTACCCTGAGTACCTCTATCGGTTCTCCCTTCTGTTCCAGTCTCGTATTGTTCGTGGAAAGAAGGATTGTCTGTATGCTTCTGTGTGGGCTCTAATCTCTCTGATTTTATCCTCATGGTCTCCTCGCGAGATATACGTAGGAGGGAGCAATATACTGCTGGACTCTTCGGTGAAGGTATGTTCTCGAAACTTAAACAAAAGCCCGTACCGGGCTACTGAGCGTCTCTCCTGCACAGTCTTCCACTGGAGTTTATTTATCATCTCCGTAACGCTTTCGCGATTACTAAATGATCCTGTAATGAAGCGCGCTGCTCTCCGTTGGATCTTCTCTATCTCTTCTGTCAACCCTATCTGGTACGGATCCCACACTGTTGAGCAGTATTCAAGCAGTGGGCGAACAAGCGTACTGTAACCTACTTCCTTTGTTTTCGGATTGCATTTCCTTAGGATTCTTCCAATGAATCTCAGTCTGGCATCTGCTTTACCGACGATCAACTTTATATGATCATTCCATTTTAAATCACTCCTAATGCGTACTCCCAGATAATTTATGGAATTAACTGCTTCCAGTTGCTGACCTGCTATTTTTTAGCTAAATGATAAGGGACCTATCTTTCTATGTATTCGCAGAACATTACACTTGTCTACAGAGGCCGTGAAGTTCAGCAGCCCAAGCGCGATAGGATTGATTTGGTTGTTTTTGACAATGATAAAAGGCAACACGAGAGGCTACCACATGCGTCTGCTTTTGAAAATAGACGGACAGAAGTGAACACATTTCAGCAAAGGACAAAGACGAAGGATGTTTCAAAGGAGCCAATTGCGACAACAATCGATACATTTGAGGTGAAATCCATGAAAGGAACAGAGACTTACATGTTTGTTCGTCCGTGACATGAAATGCCAAGAAGTGCCTGTTGAAGACGTTTTTCGTAATCAGACCAGTCTTCCGCTGTTTCGTCGTAAGGAGGAAATGGAGGTAGAGACGACGAGGAGAGACGCCTCGCATTTGATGCCACGGTGGAATCACGAATCGCATTTGTGAGAAGCATTTGCTGTTCTGTGAGACCTTGCAGTAGTTGCTCTAAAGTAGCCATGGAAACATGTGGGTCAACGATGGAAAAGAAAAATCACTACCTCATCGCCAATTGTTATAACTTCAAGTTGAACAAATATATTTCAAGGAAGACGCAATACATGAAAGTCAAAGATCGAGTAAACAGAGTAAGATGTGTGTACACATTTAGCAGTCAAATCATAACTGAGTCTGAGTCTAGCGGCCGCTGGCTGGCTGGCCGCTTAGGTGGCGCTGCTGCTGCATGGCTGGCAGACAGCGCCGCATGTAGAGGACACGCATAACTGTGCAGCGGCACTTTGAAAGATCGGCAAGTCACAACAACTAGAATGAAGTTCCCCTGTGGATTTCCCATTTTCTCTCTAAAAACTGCCCATTTTGTGTGTTATTTTTCCTGTCATCATTTTTACGAAATTTTCCTGTCCTTACCAGTCGACCTACCCTACTGCCAGTTAGTGTTTTGCACACATTCCTTCCAACGCTGATTTTGTAGAGAGCCTTGCAGCATTATCTATAATTGTACGTCTAAAATCAATTAAAATCTGAGTCCCCATAAGTTAAATGACATCACAAATCCATATACTGGATCTGACCGATTACAATGATGAATTGTATTGGCTGGAGACCAATCCAGAAGGTTGGTGCCTTGTTCACTTGTGCTAAAGATTCTATGGTCCACATATTAATAAATAAGTAGAAACAGTAATTCAAAATACTTGGTTTGTTGGTAAACACAGTTCACAGAAATCACAGTTCACAAGAATGACCTTAGGTAAGCCTCTGTAAGAGCTCAATTCTCTTTGATTTTACCTCCATGATCTTTTTGAAAGATGTCACAGTGTGTTAGTTGATGCTGTAGAATAGTATATTCATGGAATTTTTACAGCAAATCATGCTGTAGTGTACAACACATCTCTTGTAGTGTCTGCCACTGGAGGTGTACGAGTATCTACCCTCAGGGGCTCAGCATTTGTTTGTTGGATACGGACTTTGTGACCCTGGGCTTTTTGAGTTGGGGACTGGTAAGCTCTGGGCATGTTTCAGCAAACACCATGCAGCGTGACAGGGGAATGTTGTGTGTCGCTGGGAATGGGGATGTTGGCTTGACCGCCCGGATCGTGAGGATGATAAAAACCTGTATAAAAAACCTTTCAATCTCAAGGTGTACAGCGTGCTGCTGAGATGCATAGCTATTGAGGTAGAACAGTTAACATCGGGTAATTTCTGAGGAAACTGATGTGCCTCATATAAGGTTTATGCAGCACTTATCTCCGAAGCTGCTTGTGGGATTGAGCTGGAACTCTCAGAATGTACTAATACTCCGTCCAGTACAAAGGTTGGGCACCTTGTTGGTGCTAACACCTAACCGAATAAGAGGGCTTGTGTAACCATCCTCCAGACTCAGGAACATTTCAGAATTCTAGTGTGTATAGTAACAGGATGCATGCTGCTAGTCAGAATGTGTTTTTAGTACTTAAAAGGAAAGAGGCCAGCTTAAAAAAAGTCTGACCTTTTTACATTCAGAAGAGTATAGAGGGGTTGTAGGTACATCATAATCTTTTAAATGGTTGTGAAATGGGACAGTATTGGTTGAAACCTCAAGTTCCCAACAAACAACCAGTTTGCTAATACCCGATAGCCATGGGTAAAATGTCATTGGGAATGAGCTCCATACCACCTTGAACTACAGCAAAGGCTTCATGACATGCAGAGATCTGTTGGACATTCCCGAAGATGAATTTAAAGCTGATTGGGCCCAAGAAGGCATTGTTGATATCCATGGTACACTGAATAGTGTGGATGGTGAGCTTGTTAAGTCAGACTCATTTATATGTACTTTTAATAGCACGGAACTATCAGAGCATGTCAAAACAGGTTTCCATAGCTTAAGCATGTGGCCTTATGTCTGCAACCCACTGCACTGTTTCAAATGCCAGCCACTTCGGGCAAATTTGGTAAGGCAGCACACAAAGGATTTGCTTGTTCATCTCCTTTGAAAAGTGTGAATTGCTGTGGGGATCACCTTGTCTAGAGTAGGGACTGCAGTGTATATCTTGAAGAACAGAAGATATAAGAACTTAAAACTGCGAAGTGCATACCAAATGTTGAGGCGGAAAAAAAAAAAAAAAAAAAAAACCACACATGTAAAGGCCATGCTGCCCTCAATGTTCATTATCTCCTTTGCTTCATTTCTTAAGTAGCCATTTCAGAAGCCCAATGCTGTTACACAAAAAGAGGTTTTTAGTGTCAGCACTAGAACCTTTGATTATCAATGCACTTGTGCTGCTGCAGTTACATCAAAACCCATACTGCCCTCCAGAACATCTGAAAAATGGCTGCGGTTACAACGTTGTGGAGTTCTTCGTCATGCCAAAGACTCAGTCTGCTCCACTGCCCAGTGCTGCCACTACCATATCCATAGTTGTAGCTCCGAAACCTCCCCATGCAAAAAACTTGAAGTCAGAGGCAAAGAATCAATTGCTGATGGAGACAGGAAGTAAGCAGTCTGATGATGTCGACATCACTCCCTCTGATGTCTCTTATGATTTGTCTTCAGAGCTGATGGACCTTGATGCTGGCCTGGGGCACTCGTCTCATGCCAAGACCAAGCCTTTACCCCATACAAGCTCCACTCCTCAGTGGAAAAAGAGGATGAAAGTACTAACTCCATGATAAAAGATTCCCATACTGCAATGGAACATTGGTGGGCTTAGGACATGTGGAGAAACTGTAATTACTAGCACAGGAATGCCTCCTGTGCACATAGAGGAAGCACATTTTAAAACGTCTGTATCCCTATACTCCCGGGCTATACCCTCCATTGCAAGGATGACCTGACTGGCGATATGGCCAAGGAAGAGTTCTCTTGTTTGTCGACAACACACACCACTCCTCTTCTTGACCTTGGGCCACTGACCTACAAGCAGTTGCATTTGAAATCCATGTGTATTGGAGGTTTACTGTTTGCTCGCTGTACTTAGCTTCACGAGATATGATAGACTCTGAAGCTCTCATGGATCTTCTAGAACACCTCCATTGACTCTCTTACTGGGAGACTTCAATATCTGTCATATATTGTGGGACTCAATCTTTCCTTGCCCTCTGGGTTGGGTTTTGAAGAGCCTAAGGATGTTTCACAAGCTGAGCATCCTCAACATAGGCACTCCCACCCGTTTCTGTGCTGCTGCTGGGTCATCCTCAGCCATTGATCTCTCCTTCTGTTCTCCAGCCCTCGCAGACTCTGTTCAGTGGAAAGTCACTAATGACCTTAAATCCAGTGACCACTTTCCACTCTGGATTCACCTACTGGATGGAGCTCTCCCTGAAAGGATACAGGAACAATGGATGATCAGCAGAGCCAACTGGACACTGCTCAGCCAGCTGGCTGTGTTTGAATGCTGCGACAGCAGTCAGAGTGGGTGGACCACATCACATGAGTAATCCACCAAGCGGCTGACTTTTTCATCCTGAAGTCCTCTTGTTGTAGTAGGAGGCCACATGTCCCTTAGCGGACTAATGAGGGCTGTTCAGTACTCTGAATCAGGTGTGCGGCTCAGTGACTGTTTAAATACCACCGAATGGTGGAAAACCTCACAGCCTGTAGCGTATCAAGGGCCAAGACTCAACACATCATTAGAGAGAGCGAGAAAAGGTCATGGGAAGTGTTCTTGGGCTCTATCAACAATTACACTTGTTCTGCTGCAGTATGGGATGTCATCAGGAGGACCTCCAGTAAAGGCAGTTGGTTACCTGTAACGGCATTATTGAAACAGGACTGTCTTCAAACAACACCTAGAAACATTGTGCAGATAATGGTAGAGCATTTCACAACTACTGCTGCCACTGCCAGCCAGGATCCAATGTTCCATTGTTACCGTGCCACCATGAAAAGGAATGAGTTGGACTTCAGGTCCAACAGTTCGGAGTCCAACAACTGCCCATTCTCCATGTGGGAGTGGGATTCAATACTGTCTGCAGCTCAAGATACTGCACCCAGTCATGACCAAATCCGATACAGCCTGCTGAGAAACTTGAAACTATTGTCAAAGGAAATTCTCTCACAATGTTTTAATTTGATGTGGCAGACAGGCCACTTTTCCAAGTTGTGGAGGGCGGCAGTTTTTGATATCTCTTCACTAACCAAGAAAGGCCTGAAAGTATCCCAGTAGTTGCTGGAGTGGTGCCTTGACAAACTGTATGGGAAATACCTTGGAGCGAATGGTTAACTGTTGTCTGGACTGGATGTTAGAGACCAGGCAGCTCCTAGGTCACTCATTGTGGATGCAGGGGGTGTCAATTCACTGGCGGCAACCTGACCCAGCTGGAGTTAGCTATACAGCAGGCCTTCCTATGCAAACAACATTTTATAGATATATTCTTTGATATCAATAAGATTTAGGACACTTCTTAGATGCACAAAATTCTAGGGTAGTACCACCAATGGGGATTCCATGGACATCTCCCCATCATGAATCTGTTCATCTTATCAAAGGAAGTCCTCTTACAATGTTTTAATTCGATGTGATAGATAGGCCAAGATAGCACTGAGTTGGTAATGTGCTGTCGAATAGTTTCAAGCAGGAGAATGGTATTCCTCGGGGCCATGTTTTAAGTGCTGCCCTCATGCCATAAACACACATCTGTGGTAAGAAGTCCCATACAATCATCCTTATTTGTGGACAAGTTTGTAGTTTTCTGTTCCTCCTCCAGTACTGCAACAGCAACTCATCAGTGGTCACTTACAGTAAAGAGGCAGGAGTGGACTGCAAAGTCTGGCTGTACTTTTTCTACATAAAAGTATGTGTGTGTGTGTGTGTGTGTGTGTTCATTTTAATTGTTCTCATTGTATTTTTAATGTATATGAATTGCATATGTGGAACAAAGTTCTCCCTTTTTACAAACTCTGTGCGGTTTTTGGGCCTCAATTTTGACTCCAGACTGTCATGGTTACCACACCCGAAGGAACTGAAGGCAAAGGCCCAGAAGGCACTGAACATTTTTGTCTGTCTTGGACACAGGTCTTCGGGAGTGGAAAGGGCGCATCTGCTCCAGTTCTATAGAGCTTTCATGCAATCATAGCTGGACTATGGGAGCACAGTGTGTAGGTTAGTGAGGCCTCCTTACTTGAAGATAACTGACACTGTACATCATGAGGGGATCAGGCTCGCCACAGGCACTTACAGGGCCAGCACCACACCCAGTGTTTGTGCTGAGGCTGGTGAACTGCCTCATACATTCCGGCAGTAGCTTCTCATGGTGCGTCAGGCATGTCAGTTTCTCAGGTGAAACCAGTCTATGGAAGCAACCAAATGGAAACAATCGATTCAGTTGGTTGGACTACTCACACTGTAGTGTTTTAGCTGACTGAACTATCCATTCATTCTTCTGAGTGAAACTGCCCTGTAATACTTTAATTAGATTAACTAAAGCAGTGCCACATTATACTGACAGAGGGTGGCCCTAAGTGAAGACATGACGGGGATATGCCAAAGTTAACATAAGCAGTATACATGTTCTTTTAATTATGAACTGAATGGACTAATTTTTCTTTTCATCATTTAAAGCAGATTTGTATACTTTTGTGGATTAAATTTTTCTACTTGTGATTAACACATAACTAATGAACCTGACCTAGGCTTGCCATCACTTAAAATGCCGATCACAGACAATAACTTTGAAAACCCCGGATGTGTGGGTCAAATCAAATATTTTGCCAAACACCCAGAGTCTGTAGATGATAAGTTGGCTGCTGGCCACAATGTTCCACAGGGAGCGGGGACGTAAGAGGGGGAATATTTCCTCGCTTACGTTTCAGTGCTAACAATGCCAGTGGGCAAACACATTCTACTCGTCAGCAGATATAAATTACACGTGAAAGTAGCAAGGATTTCTGAAAGTGCATTATAGAGACCGTCATACATAGTACTAATTTGCAATAAGGAAAATTAACATAAATTAAATCAGTTTTATACAGCTCAGTGAGTAGAAGGCAAATGACATTTAGGACATTCAGTTGTCTGGCAGGCGGGGTGGCATTGCAGTGTATGCAATCACCCATTGTCGGTGGCTTCTCATTGTTTCAGTAAAGAAGTATGGAAAATACAGGGTGTCTCAAAATCACCTTTACAACTTTCATCACATATATTTTAGAAATGGGGATAGGTAGAAAAGCGCTGTTTGTGACATGATGCTCGTATACACCTAAGGTCTAGTAGCCAAGTACGAGTTAAGGTATGTTAAGGTGGCCATAGTTTTTAGAGCCGAATTCGGGACACGTTAAAAAAAATTGATATTACAAAAGAAGTCTGAATTGAATGAAATAAATGCAAACTATCACTTTCATTTATTACAAAAATAAAATTAAATTATATTTTGATAGTACCTTCTAAAATGAAATAGTGCAAACAGGCATACTGTATTTATCAGTGCTGTAAATTTTCATCAGCAGGTCTGTATTCTTCAATAGTCCTATGAAAACATTCAACTCAAGTTTCATAATAATTCGCTCTAGTCACCAACATTGCTTTTGTAGTTTCTAGAGCAAACTGTGTTTTGTCATTGCTTCATAGATTACTCATTTGGGAAAATACCCTTTCAGTAACAGGTGAAGTGAACATAGAATTTGGAATAAATCATTTCGTAATTGTTAAATCTGGCACAAATAAGTGTCTGAAATTACTTCTAAAAAGATTTGGGGCAGAGCTAGAAAAATCGTGACCATCACAAGAAAAGGGGGGATGGATGATCACATTAAATGCGTGCATTGTCTGAAGTACACAAGTTATGTAAGTGATAGTCCAGTTCCATGCCATCATTAAAGTGTGCTGTTGCTGCTGTGATGTGAGCTCACAGTTCGTGCAAGTCATTGGGGAAGGAAAAAAAAAAAAAAAAAAAAAAAAAAGCCAATTGATGGAGGATGGTCAGTCAATAACTAACTTGGGGGGGGGGGGGCAGGAAACAGCTTTAGTGTGTGTAACATTACGTCACAAACTATACCTTTCTATTATCCCCATTTCTAAAACACACATGATCAAAGTTGTAAAGAAAATTCTGTAACATACTGAATCCACATAGGAAAGTGGCTAAGCATGCTTGCTGCTGACTTTTAATAAACTAAAACGACGAAACTATCTATAGCTAGGTCCTCGTTTAGTGAATTTTAACTAAGGTTTATTATTACCTATTTCCAACCACCTGAATTTCCACAGACACAAAAAAAGTTCTAGGTTCACCCCAGACAGCTGTATACAAATCCCTCCATCATACCTCTGTATGCTCTCAAAACTAGGACCAGTTCGAGGAAACCCAGACATATTGCAGCCATAGTTGGGGGGGGGGGGGAGGTGCAAAGGTTCCCTTAAGGATATATGAAGAAGAAAGGAACCTTACCTCATTTTAGTGACAGTTTGCGTTCTGTTTTATAGACAATGTGTGATGATGCCCACAAATGCCAAATAATTTGAATATTCAGCCATATATTTGTCTGGAAGGTAAATATTTTGTACAGAAAACTGTCACCAGCTACATATGTATGCCTCATGTTTTCAGATTTACAGGTAGTGTCATAGCTATTAAAAATTCACAAGTACAAGTTTTTAGGACTATCTGTATGGCATTAAGACTCTGTATGAGACTAGGAGAGATTATTTAATATTTATTCTTCCATTTTTAAACTGTGTTATATTTTTAAAAAAATCTTTTTAAATAGTTATTTTCAGCTTTTGTCTTGTTTGTGTGAAAATTTTCAGTTGATTTTAAACATTTTGATGAGATTACAGGAGGACGTGTGGTAAACTTCTGGTTTATTTCAGTTTCTTTTCAAATGAGTCAACCAATATATTGCTTCCTCATAGGCATATCTTGCGAGAAGACCGTGAATGTAAAAACTAGAGAGAATCGAGCTAACAGGGAAGCCTAGCAGCAACCTTCCTTAAGTGTGAAACATTTGCGAATGGTACAAGAAAACAGGGAAATAGCAATGGTACACCAAGTACCTACTCTCCGTCATAAACCAGAAAAGAAAGCAAGTTAATATTGCATTGTCATCCAATTCTGTGTTAAGTTGAAAGTTAAAAAAAAAAAGAGAGACAAGAAACTGACCTAATAAAAAGTGTTAAAAAGTGATTGTTCATTTACATGTACAAAAAATTTACACTGTAGCACTAGATATTAACTTTCAAAACCAACCAAAAATTGATATTTAATGCCACAAATACAAAGATTCGTATTTCAGTAAGTAAATACATTTAGATGTATTTCTAGAAAAATACTTTTTGTGACTTTTCAAGCTTTCCTGGCGGATGTGTTGTAAATAGTTTTCAAGGGTTTGCCTCCAGATCACGTTGTGCAAATTCCACAATATTTTCTCGGAGTGACTGTCCAACATCTTCAGGTGGTTCAACCTTGCTCGTGGCTATGTACGACCGACGGTATCTGCACACCGACGCCCCGTTTTTAGAACACGTGCACGAAGGATGCGCAGCCACGGAAATCGCGCATGCGCAGTGATTTGCCATATTCAAACTCCCTCTGCCGAAAATCGCAGAGCAGTTCTCCCACGCGTGCGCTGTATGCTGCGTTTGTCAAGTGCGGCCGATGTTACCCACCAATGGCCGTACTAGGCCAGTGTTATGACAGGCCTGTTACCGAAGAATCTTGATTTTCGTGTCGTGATTTAATAGCAGCCAATGCAGAGTTCCAGGCTGTGCTCAGCTGAAATCCCGTATCCTTGTTGATGAGATTATCGGCTGTACGGATACGTATTGCCTCCTTAATGACACAGTCCCAGAAAGATGATGCCGGTGATAAAACTTCTGTCTTTTCATAAATCATACGATGTCCTGTATTCAGGCAGTGTTCCGCAATTGCCAACTTTTCCAGTTGACGAAGGCGTGTATGATGCAGATGTCTGTCGCAGCGTTCTTGTACTGTGCGGCATGTCTAGCCTATATATGCTGCCCCACACTGACAAGGAATCTTGTACACACCACATTTCCTCAATCCAAGGTCATCCTTAACCGAACCCAACAGGTTTCTCAGTTTTGCAGGTGGTTGAAAACCACACTTAATTCTGTATCTCCCGAGGACTCTTCCGATTCTTGACAGCAAGGCACCAAAGCATGGCAAAAAGGCCAAAGTGGTGGGTGTCTTCGTATCTTCATTCTGCTCCATAGATTGAACTCGCCTGGGCCTGACTGCAGATGCTGAGTCCCAGTATTGCATCTGCTTTTCTTTGTACCACGACATCAAGAAAAGGTAAATTACCATCTTTTTCCACTTCCATTGTGAAGTTTATATTCGGATGGAGTGAATTCAGATGCTGAAGGCAATACATATCCATACAGCCTATAATCTCATCAAAAAGGATAAGGGATTTCAACTGAGCACGGCCTGGGACTCTGCATTGGCTGTTATTAAATCACGACGTGAGAATCAAGATTCTTCGGTAACAGGCCCGTCATAACACTGGCCTAGTACGGCCGTTGGTGAGTAACATCTGGCCGCACTTGACAAACGCAGCGTACAGCGCACGTGCGGGAGAGCTGCTCTGTGATTTTCGGCAGAGGGAGTTTGAATATGGCAAATTACTGTGCATGCACGATTTCCGTTGCTGCGCATTCTTCGCGCACGTGTTCTAAAAACAGGGCATCGGTGTGCGGATACCGTCAGTCGTACCTAGCCATGAGCAAGGTTGAACGACCTGAAGATGTCAGACAGTTGCTCTGAGGAAATATTGTGGAACTTGCACAACGTGATCCGGTGGCAAACCCGTGAAGACTATTTACAATATACTTTTTATTCACATGTCCTTGACATAAGACATTTTATTAGTCTCTAAAAATTTGTTGATTGTTAAACACACTTGATTATCCCATTACTACTGAATATACAGTATCATTGCTTGTCCAACTAAGGGATGCCTATTTACCAATCATCCAAGACCAACGAGGCCATTTGCGATCTGTGCAGAGTGTATGCTGGAGTCCCTCGATGTGGGGCAGGTACAGGCTCAAATCTGGGGTTTTAACTGACTGCCATCATGGATACTGCAAAGGTCCAGAGTAATTTGAAATTTAGTTCAGTACAGAATAGATAGCCATCATGATTCTGGTTTTAAAATGTCACTTTCCAACATTTTAAATGAGTACCTCAAGTATGTAGCTGTATTCACAAAGGGGTCGATGCAATTGGGTTCTGTTGGCTGCTCTGCTGTTTACCTGGATCATGTCCTCAAGATTCTGTTGCCTCGAGTTTACTGTATTTGATGCAGAACGATCTGCGGTCTTGATGGTGATGGAGCAGATGAGATGTGCTCTGCATGTTAAATACCTCATCTTTTCCAACTTCTTGATCACTCTTTAGTCTCTGCAGTACTTGTATCCAGATGATAAAGTAGTCCAGTATATTCAGAATGCCCTTCTCCACTTACATAGGCTGAGGAAGATAGTGTCTTTGTGCTGGGTGCCAATGCACATGGGTATTGTGGGCAATGAAAGGGCAGGTGTAGCAGTCGAGGTGGCCCGTCATGATCCTCAGTTAGCTCACTGTGTCATTTCCTTGCACGCTATCATCTCACTGTTACAGTACAGAATCGAGCATCAGTGGGAAGATTAGTGGCCGGAAGTGACAGACAGTAGGATGTGTCTAGTAAAGCCCACAATGTGGGCGTGGAGTACTTCATTCCACCTACGCATATGGGACCAGGTCCTCCTTATTCGCTTTCACATAGGCTGCAGCCCTGTGATGCGTGGCGAGAGGACCTTCCAGTGCGTGGTGCTTGTGGCTTATAGATCACAGTGTCCCACATTTTATTAGCTGTATTTTATTTTTGAGACTAGAGGGCAGTGGCAGGTCTGCCAACAGATTTTTAAGTGATATTCAAATGAATGTAGTGAGAGTTTTGATGTTTTCTAATATGTCCAACTTGTTTCCTAACATTTTAGGGAGAGGTTCTTAATGTGCTAACTGGGTGACTGGTTCACCAAAGTTTTTTGTAAGTGGTCAACGAGTCTCATTTCCCTGTGCCTTTCTTTTAGCTCCTCTGTCATTATACTTACGTTTTAATCCCAGGTATAGCACGTTTCACCCTCTCTCCATTGTCTTGAGGCACGTAAAATATAGTGTATGTGTGGGTCAATGTGAATGAGGTGGGATCTTTTAATATATGTAAGGGCACTGATAACCTTGCTGTAGAACCCCCTCCCTCCACACACACACAATGGATGAGCATCTATGTGACACTTTCACACTTACTAAATGAACCCATGACAGGACACACTGTTCTTTATATCATATCAGTTTCTTCTGTCAGTCCTACATAGTAAGAGTCTTACACTGAAGAGCAATACACTAGTGTTGGTCAAACGTACGGTAGCCAGCTGCTAGAAAAGAGCAAGTTCTCTCACATAAGCAGTATTGAATTGTATGGGTATCCCATTAGGTCCTTTCAAATTTCCTCCATTGTACAATTTTAGTTGATTTTATATCGTATGGTCAGGGGGAATTGTAGTATGATCAGTGAAACTGTTTCAGAAAGCATTCTTCCTGTAATCCCCCGTTTGGGTGTTGATATGACCTTCAAGAGACTGGGTAGTTAACTTTGTTATGTTTAATGTAAGATTTAATGTAAGATTTAAGCTCCTTAAGATTGTTTTGTCAGGTAATTACAAAAAGAATTTTATTTTTTAATTCATTGAATGCTTCATGCATGGCTTTCCTTATGCTTATTTTAGCTTTGTTCGGCTTTTGTTTGCCTACAAGAATTTAGCTGCAATTCAGTCAATGAATAAAGATGTCTTTGCTTTTGGAGCAACTTCCTGACTTCGCTGTCGAACCACAGTGGCTCTTTGTCACAAGTTTGCTTGATGCAGATCCCTCTGAGGCATATTTGACAATGCACTTGAATTGTACGTATTTACACTCGTCATTTTGCTGTCTCGGAGATGGAAGTTTGATGTTGGCTGCTTAGGTAATCTGAGATCAATTTCTTGTTGCACTTACTAGGTAGAAATATCTTTCTACTTTCGTTAACATTTCCACTAAGACCCACATTCAGTGATACTATAAGGGCCTTGTGCCCAGTAGTTCCTTCTCTGCTTTAACAGAATCCAAAGTTGGGGCCTATCTGTAATGAAGAAGTCGAAGTGTCAGATATCTGACAGTCTGCTCGAGATAATTTTGTGATAAGGCATTTAGCACAATATGTTATGCATTCCTCTCCAAGCACCGAGCATAATCACTTGAGTCTCCCAGACTGTGGGTGGTAAGTTGAAATTTTTCCCTAACACCATAAAAGAAAGTTAAATGCAACTTTCTACAAGTGTTTCCGAAAACATATCATTGTTGAGGTAGTGGGTCTATTGAAGCACTGGATTACCATGTTCGATCGACCTTTAACATCTTTCTTCACCCAGATTATTTCACATTCAGGATCTGTACTAATCTCACCAGGTTTTATTGTATCGTTTACAGCTATAAACATGGATCCACCATTGGCATCCAGGCTATTTTTACATTATTCCTTTCAGCTGTAATTTGAAATTTCATTCTGTTCACTACTAGTTTCAGGAAGCTTTCTTTTCCTAGTAGGAGCATATAAGTGATACTTGACTTGGAACTTTGTGCTGGATGAGAGATTTGTGATAAGTGCAAGCTAAGTAAGGGGCCAATGACTTTGGGTACTCTCAGGAAAACTGAATTGAGATTCTGTCCAGACCTGGTGATTTACTTGTTTTTAACTTTTTCAGTTGCTTTTCAGCCCCAGGAATGCCTATTTCTGTTTTTGCCGTACTGGAGTCTGTGTGACAATTAAATGATGGTATGTCTGTACAATCCTCTTGCATGAATCATTTTTTAATTGTGAAATGTAAAACTTCTCCTTTTGTTTTGCTGTCTTCTATTGCCACACTAAACTGGTAGACAAGTGGCTGGATGTAAGCCTTCAACCCTTTAGCGGTTTTACGTAGAATCTCTGTTTTCTCGGGCTCTTGGCAAGATCCTTCACGGAGAAATGACAAAGGAATTTGTATGTTTCACGCATCAATCTTTTTATTGCTGCACGAATTTCTACTGACTTTTAGCTGTTGACATTTTCACATTCTCGTTTGACCCGAGAGTGCAACAATCTTTGATTCCTCAGCATTTTCCAAATTTTGCTATTAAACTACAGTGGGTTTGTCATGCCCTTAATCCAACTACTTGGCATAAACCTCTGCAGAGCATGATTTAGTATCAGTTGAAACATTGCCATAATTCCTTTATGTCCATTATATTGGAACTAAATGGAATCCATTCTCTTTCTAAGTAGGATGCTATCAACTATTTATCTACTGTTTCCAGTAAATAGTCTCCTAGCTTTCTTGATGAATTTATTAGCTTTGTAACTATCATTGCTGTGATATTATGATCAGTAATCCTTGTCTCTGTAGCCTACTGATGCTGTCATTAAAGTCTTGTCTATTTCTAGGCTCAAAATTTAAAATATCTCCCTTGCATCTGCATTGTCAAACTAGCTGCTGAAGACTCATGTAGTTAACTAATAATAAATTAACAGTTTTCTTTCTCCAACCTGCATTGATGAATGCTACACTCTGTAATTAAAAAATGCTGATAATCTCCCCTCTCCAAATTTCTTGGAGGTGTTTCTCTATCCTAAGAAACTCGCACGTGCATACCGCACATACTCTGCTACCACAATATCTGCATCCTGCATGTGGTGCACATCTGACCTGTCATTGGGGTTTAAAGCCTCTTGTACACTAAAATGAAGAACAAGCAAATGCGTGTTCGCAAGTAATGTGCAGGGGCTTTGCTTGGCACACCATCACTGACTTATACCTGCAAATAAGTGTTTACATTGTAGCATATGGAAGAGAAGGGATACAGTGTGTTTTGCTTTTTGACGCAAAAACATTGTCGCTGTAAAATTACTTAACCAATATTCAGTACAGTGTGATGGAGAAAAGAAACAAAAAAGTTGTTTTATTTTGTGTGGTGAGCACGCTGTTGATCGTGAAAATAAAACTACGTAGTCACAGGAAAATGTTGGTGTCTGATTTTTTGCGCAGGCGTGAAAGAAATGGTGGTTTGGCTCTGATGAGTGATTTGCAGCTGCAGCCATCATTTGCTTTATTCCAAAACTTCACCTGCATGTCAGTAGATGATTTTCACCTTCTTTTAGCTGCTACTGAATTGAAGTTACAAAGCAAGACACTAATTATCGAGAAGCTCTATCGGCAGAAGAGAAGCTAGCACTAATGCTGTGATTCTGAGTGACAGGTGACAGACTAGCTTCAAATACCTATGTAGTAAATCAACTGCATCTGTTTCCAAAACAATTCATGAAGCATTTAGTGCAATGTGTGAACCACTCATTGATTTTGTAAGGTGAATGCAAACGACTTACTATCAATAAAAATGAGTAATGTAAAGTAAAATATATGGAAGACAAGCATTATAAGCTATTTCGTTATGTATGCTTTACAGTTTACAGGATAACACACATTATTCTCAGAAGGCAAACAGTTTTCACCTTTTCTTTTGTTTTTGTTTTTGTTTTATTTGCAACATGCTCCATTACAACTTTTTGTAATACTACATGTGTGTGTGTGTGTGTGTGTGTGTGTGTGTGTGTGTGTGTGTGTGTGGAATATAGTGTGATTGTTTGTGTTGTATGATGATGATGATGATGATGTTGTTGATAGAAGGGAGAGGGTGAAATCTGGTGCCAGCACTGTATTTAGACCAGAAAATTGGCACAGAGTCTGGTGCTCAGGAACTTCATTGTTACCAGTTATCCTCCCCTTGCTGACCAATACCGGCAGTAAAAATTTTTTCCAACACCAGGATTCGAACTAGCTTATCCCCAGTTGAGTGCCACTGCACAAGCGTGCGTCATCTCAGCCATGGAGGTGGGTACTTACTCTGTTTGTGTATTTCAATTTTGTATTATAGTACCAAAACTGTGACAGAACACAGATACCTTGAAGGGTAAGCTACGGAATGATCAGGCCTATTGTATCTTTTTATTTTATGTTCATCTGTGTTATCTGTTTATTTTGACGACATTTATTTTTCTGAGAGCAATTACATGAACAAATAAAAAAAAAAAAAAAAAAAACGAAGAACCAGAAAAAATGAAACCAGAAAGAGTGCATATCACATTATCTGTCAGTTATGCAGTATCTGTTGATGTGCTGGGAGAAGAAGGGTACACTGTGTCACTAGACATGACTTCTTCAGAGGAGCAGTTCAAATTGTCCATATCTGGCTGGAATAAGATTTCCTGCAGAAGTAAGAAATGAATTTGTGCAATATTTTAAATCAGATAAAGGGTGGGACAAATGACAGGATAAATATTGCAAAGCTGAGTAAATACTCTCTTTCTACAGTTCTCATTAAACTAAGTAAATGAAAATGCTGTTGCTAAGTGCTTATGACTGTACTAACTGAAGAACATCTGTTTTTTCTCACTTCATACTGATCAAACAGGAATGCTCATTCCCAAGGTTATACACTCTTTGCACCTTTCTTGTCTAAAAGAAGATAGTAGGGAGTTAATTTTCTTCCTCCCTTCCTCTGTTGGCATTTTAAGCACTTTGGCAGTTTCTTGCGCTTTGGCAGTTTCTTGCTAAGCATATTTTTCTTTTAAGTGTTTTATGTTGTGGACCACAAGTATCCCACAAGCACCTGTGGGATCAGTACTCTTTCAACAGAAGTACACTATCATCCAACTACTCTGTCATCACGAAAATCTCATTCAGTAAACAACAACAAATAGTTTATGTGCAAAAAAGATCAGACAGTGGCAAAGTGAATGCATTCTGTTTGTAACACTGAAGCTAGTGCTGAAATGGAGAGGGTATGAACTTCTTTTGATGGTTCGCTCTAAAACTGACAAACAGTGGATCACAAGCAAGCACCTGTGAATTCAACTTGCACACAACTGAACATCACAGAGCCTGAGACTTACGCCCTCAAATAGGCTCTAAAACAGAGAAAACAGAGAACTGCCTTCAGTTTTGCGAATGATGCTGCAGAATGCTAGCTCAACATCCATCCAATGTGTGATGCTAGCTATCTTTACCAATTCAGCCAACCTCAACCTCTGAATCCAGGTGACAGGCACCATTAGTGCCAACGTTAGCTGTGATTTGCATCCAGCTACAGCCAGTGTTCTCAATAGCTGCAGGGCCTGCTCCACATTTCCCCTAGAAAATATGTCGACTGATCTCGGACCTTTCTTCCTGACCTGCCTACTATTTCCCTGAGACAGTCTGTTACTTACCTTATGAATCCTACAGTGGCCAGGAAACATGCCCTTAGTAATTGGCCAGAGGCTTCAGCCCCTATCCCAGTCACAAAAGAAGAGGTGTATCATGCTGGCTTAAATGTAATCTCACCATAGGGGAAGACATCAGGTCTGTTTTAAGTGTAAAGGGACAGTTAAATGTCCAGTATCCAGTAGCCTCGTGGTCAGTCTCCACTTTCTTATTCCAGCCAGAGTTGCGTGAACATGCCACTGTTCATCATTGATTCTCAGGGAAGTGTACATAGGTCTGTTGAGACTAGCTGTGACATTGGAGTGCCTAGGTGATGCTGTAGGCACAACAGTTCCACAACTTTCGTTTCGGGTGAGGGTCACGGTTAAAGCAGGCCCAGACATGGTAATTGGATGTCTCTATAGGCCCCCTGGCTCAGCAGCTGTTGTGGCTGAGCACCTGAAGGATAATTTGGATAATATTTCGAGTAGATTTCCCCACCACGTTATAGTTCTGGGTGGAGATTTTAATTTGCCGGATATAGACTGGGAGACTCAAACGTTCATAACGGGTGGTACGGACAAAGAATCTAGTGAAATTTTTTAAGTGCTTTATCTGAAAACTACCTTGAGCAGTTAAACAGAGAACTGACTCGTGGCGATAACATATTAGACCTTCTGGTGACAAACAGACCCGAACTATTTGAAACAGTTAACGCAGAACAGGGAATCAGCGATCATAAAGCGGTGACGCCATCGATGATTTCAGCCATAAATAGAAATATTAAAAAAGGTAGGAAGATTTTTCTGTTTAGCAAAAGTGACAAAAAGCAGATTACAGAGTACCTGACGGCTCAATACAAAAGTTTTGTCTCAAGTACAGATAGTGTTGAGGATCAGTGGACAAAGTTCAAAACCATCATACAATATGCGTTAGATGAGTATGTGCCAAGCAAGATCGTAAGAGATGGAAAAGGGCCACCGTGGTACAACAACCGAGTTAGGAAACTGCTGCGGAAGCAAAGGGAACTTCACAGCAAACATAAACATAGCCAAAGCCTTGCAGGCAAACAAAAATTACGCGAAGCGAAATGTAGTGTGAGGAGAGGCGTTCAGTGAATTCGAAAGTAAAGTTCTATGTACTGACTTGGCAGAAAATCCTAAGAAATTTTGGTCTTATTTCAAAGCGGTAGGTGGCTCAAAACAAATTGTCCAGACACTCTGTGACCAAAATGGTACTGAAACAGAGGATGACAGCTTAAAGGCCGAAATACTAAATGTCTTTTTCCAAAGCTGTTTCACAGAGGAAGACTGCACTGTAGTTCCTTCTCTAGATTGTCGCACAGATGACAAAATGGTAGATATCGAAATAGACAACAGAGGGATAGAGAAACAATTAAAATTGCTCAAAAGAGGAAAGGCCACTGGACCTGATGGGATACCAGTTCGATTTTACACAGAGTACGTGAAGGAACTTGCCCCTCTTCTTGCAGCGGTGTACCGTAGGTCTCTAGAAGAGCGTAGCGTTCCAAAGGGTTGGAAAAGGGCACAGGTCATCCCCGTTTTCAAGAAGGGACGTCGAACAGATGTGCAGAACTATAGACCTATATCTCTAACGTTGATCAGTTGTAGACTTTTGGAACACTTATTATGTTCGAGTATAATGACTTTTCTGGAGACTAGAAATCTACTCTGTAGGAATCAGCATGGGTTTCGAAAAAGACGGTCGTGTGAAACCCAGCTCGCGCTATTCCTCCACGAGACTCAGAGGGCCATAGACACGGGTTCACAGGTAGATGCCGTGTTTTTTGACTTCCGCAAGGCGTTCGATACAGTTCCCCACAGTCATTTAATGAAGAAAGTAAGAGCATATGGACTATCAGACCAATTGTGTGATTGGATTGAAGAGTTCCTAGATAACAGAACGCAGCATGTCATTCTCAATGGAGAGAAGTCTTCCGAAGTGAGAGTGATTTCAGGTGTGCCGCAGGGGAGTGTCATAGGACCGTTGCTATTCACAGTATACATAAATGACCTTGTGGATGACATCGGAAGTTCACTGAGGCTTTTTGCAGATGATGCTGTGGTGTATCGAGAGGTTGTAACAATGGAAAATTGTACTGAAATGCAGGAGGATCTGCAGCGAATAGACGCATGGTGCAGGGAATGGTAATTGAATCTCAATGTAGACAAGTGTAATGTGCTGCGAATACATAGAAAGATAGTTCCCTTACATTTAACTACAAAATAGCAGGTCAGCAACTGGAAGCAGTTAATTCCATAAATTATCTGGGAGTAGGCATTAGGAGTGATTTAAAATGGATGGTCATATAAGGTTGATCGTCGGTAAAGCAGATGCCAGACTGAGATTCATTGGAAGAATCCTAAGGAAATGCAATCCGAAAACAAAGGAAGTAGGTTACAGTACGCTTGTTCGCCCACTGCTTGAATACTGCTCAACAGTGTGGGATCCGTACCAGATAGGGTTGATAGAAGAGATAGAGAAGATCCAACGGAGAGCAGCGCACTTCATTACAGGATCATTTAATAATCGTGAAAGCGTTACAGAGATGATAAATAAACTCCAGTGGAAGACTCTGCAGGAGAGACGCTCAGTAGCTCGGTATGGGCTTTTGTTAAAGTTTCGAGAACATACCTTCACCGAAGAGTCAAGCAGTATATTGCTCCCTCCTACGTATATCTTGCGAAGAGACCATGAGGATAAAATCAGAGAGACTAGAGCCCACACAGAAGCATACCGACAATCCTTCTTTCCACGAACAATACGAGACTGGAATAGAAGGGAGAACCGATAGAGGTACTCAGGGTACCCTCCGCCACACACTGTCAGGTGGCTTGCAGAGTATGGATGTAGATGTAGATGTAGATTTAGATGGAGTTGCCTCAGTGCCATCACAGCCCAGGGAAACAGCCTAAAGTCTGTCAGCTGTGGTCAACACAGCTTTCAGCTGTTTCTGTAGGTAGAAAATTCTTCCTGCATCCATACACAATTGATCCATTTGTTTCCTATCCATAGTTACCAGCCTTCAGCTATACAAGAAGATATGAGGTGTAATCAAAAAGTAATGGGAATTTTTTAATTTTGCAGGCTTAATGTATCAAACTTACAGTTTTTTTTTTTTTTTTTTTTTTTTTTTTTTTTTTTTTTTACCTTGTTGGTACATATGTTTGTGTTTGCATTTTCAGCTGTTTTGAATATTGTTGACAATCAAAAAGGTTGTACCGAGTTTTTCAGTGCTCAGCAAATTTTTGGTTTCAAAAAAGGCAAATCAAAGATTTTGCATTAAGTTTTGCTTGCAAAATGGAATAAAGTGCAGCACCACATTTGAAATGTTAACTGTGGCTTTTGGCAAATCTACTGTGAGTAAGACAAGAGTTTAAGTGATATAAATGTATTGAAGAGGGTCAAGGTGATGATGAAGATGACGACCATCCTGGATGCCCTAGTTCATTGTTTACTGATGGCAATGTGGAAGAAGTAAAGAAAATGGTTCTGAAAAATTGCCAAGTCACCATTGGAGACATTGAAGATGATTTTGGCACATTCTTTGGCTCATTCCAGCTGCTTTTTTTTTTTTTTTCATGAAATGTGTAGCAGCAAAGTTTGTTCCAAAATGGTTAAAATTCAACCAAAAACAGCATCACGTAGACATCACTCAGAATTTGCTGAATGACGTTGACATCAATCCAGAACTTCTTTAGAAGTTTATAACACATAACGAAACATAGTGGGTACAGGTATAATATCAAAACCAAGGCCCACTCATCCCAATGGAAACTGCCTGAAAAGAAAAGAAAGAAAAGAGAGAGAGAGAGAGAGAGAGAGAGAGAGAGAGAGAGAGAGAGAGAGAGAGAAGTAAAAAATTGACAGGTTCAATCACATGTGAATGTTGTTCTTGAACACAGTGGGATAGTGGGGATAGTGCATCATGAGTTCCTGTATTATGGTTGTACGGTCAATAAGGAATACTACCTGCAAGGCGACAAATTGCTCAAACACCATAATGAAAAGTGAGTTCTAGAAGTGCTTCCAAAATTGGAAAAAGTGCTGGCACGAGTGTAAAGTGTGTGTAAGTATTTGAGG
Source organism: Schistocerca nitens (assembly GCF_023898315.1). NCBI lineage: Eukaryota > Metazoa > Arthropoda > Insecta > Orthoptera > Acrididae > Schistocerca > Schistocerca nitens. The sequence continues at coordinate 260,389,240 of NC_064615.1, forward strand.
GGGATTACTTTGAACGGGACAAAGTTGATGTTGATGAATAAATAAAGATTCTTTAATAAAAACAAAAATTCCCATCACTTTTTGATCACACCTCATATATACTAATAACTCATGTGTTAAATACTTTGATTCCCTTCTGCCTGGTTTTCCCACAGTTTATGTTCCACTTCTGCAAAATGATTTTCTCCAGACATAAGTTCTCAGACCTTTCTTTCTCAGCTTAGGATCTATTTTAATACTGGTTGTCTTGTTTTAAAGATAAATGCTCTTTTTGCCCGTGCTTGTGTTTTAATGATAAATGCTCTTTTTGCCCATGCTTGTCTGCTTCTTATGTCAGTTTACTTCATCTGTTATTATTTTCCTTCCATGCAGGAGAATTCCTTCACTTCATTTACTATGTGGTCCTCAGTACTTTAGTCTTTCTTTAGCTTCCTCTTAGTCCATATTCTTTGCTCAGTATACTGTTCATTCAATTCAGCAGGTCCTATAATTTTTCCTCACTTTCAAACACAACAGCAATGTCAACATGGAATCATATTAATGATAACCTGTCATGCTGAATTTTAATCCTAGTCTTGAACTTCCTTCAGAAGCTGTGACATAGTTTTGAACAGAACAGTGATCCAGAAAGTGTAAAATAAGTTTTCTTTATTTCCATCTGCAATCACAAAATGGTTTGGTCCTTAGACTTCCAGTTTTAGTAAGTGATGACCATTATCAAGCAGCAGAATGTGGGATAACCAAATACAACTAGTGTACAGTCTACACCTTAAAACAGTAAAAAGTACCTTAATGAAAAGTATTACTTTCATACATGTGGAAAAAATGCACTGAAAATATGACCAATACAATGACGATGTCACCATGGTTTCATTATATTAGGATATTTTTTAAAACAGGTATACCTCATCTTATTTTAAGTCTATATTTTCCACATACGCGAAAGTAACACTTTTCATTGTGGTGTATTTCATTGTTTTAAGATGGAGGCTGTTCATTAGTTACATTTGGTTTTCCCATGTTTCACTGCATATCTGGAGATGATTATTGCTGACCAAAACTGGTAGTCTAAGTGCCAAACAATTTGTGATCATAGATGGGAATAAAAGAGATTTATTCCAGCATTTTTTTTTATTTCCCTCATTGCATCTTCAATACACATTTTGAATAATAGAAGAGAGAACAGAATCCATGTCCTACACACTTTTTAATCTGAACACTTCTCTCTTGGTGTTCCATTCTTAATGTTCCTAGTTCTTATCCGTATGACGCATTTGTCTGTCTTTCCTTCTAGTGTATTCTTCTGTGGAATTCAAGACATCTCGCTCCACTTTCCTGATTTTGAATGTTTTTTGATAAATCCTATGAAAGTGTATTTATTTTTCATCAGTCTTGCTTCGATTATCAAATATAACATTTCAGCTACCTCTCTGTACCTTTACTTCTCCTAAAACCAAAGTGATTGTCATCTAAACTGTCCTGGAATTTTCTTTTAAATTCTCTTGTATATTATTCTGGCCAGCAATTACAATGCATCAGCTGTTTGGCTAAATGTGTGATATTTGTTATTGGAGTTTACAGGAAAGTCCAGTGGTGTGTCTTCAGCCTCACAGATTCCACATACTAGCTTTAATAACTGTTTGTTTGCCACTACCCTCAGTAATTTTTAAAATTTCGGAGGATTGCTATTCATCTCTTCTGCGTAGCTTTCTTGCAAGTCTACCAAAGCTCTGGCAATTCTGTTAAAAATCGGCCTACTCTTGTCATTAACTCTTTGAAGGATGGGCATCACTGTAACCTACCATATATGTAGACTCTTTGAAAGAGCAGTGGTCACTGTGGCTAACCACATTATTTGTCTCAGTTTACCACTCAGGTTGGTATTCTCTCAACTAATCAATTAATTGTTGACTTAAGTTTCACTAGATGGCAGGAAAATCACAGTGCAGCACTTTTGCACATATTTATGAAATGATGTGGTATTTCATGCATTGCTGTTGGTGTTTGTGGAAGTGTCAGTCATTTCTCTCTCTAGCTCTTTTTTATATGACTATTTTTGGTAAGTAATTGTATATATTTATGTGTTGACCTTCCATAAATCTACAAGTAATATTACTTTTTATTTGAATAGAATTTTCTATACTTCACAGACGTATTTCTATGTGGTTAGTGGCACTAACCACTGACTTCCTTCTACACCCGGTGAATTTTCTTCACCATCCAACACGTCTCACCAAAAAAGAGTAACAGAGGAAGAATGTTATCGAATATTATTTGATAAAATTCCTTCTAGTGACAACAGACTTGACAGTGATGAAAGTGATGACAGTGATCTGACATTCACTACAGATTGTGCATCTTCTAATTTTGTTTACAGTTGCATGTTGAGCAGTAGTGATTCTGAGGATAACAGTGAAAGTGATGAGACAAGTTAAAATAATGCAGTGCCACTCTCTGTTCCAGCAACAGTGATGATATATGGGGCCACAGGTGTTAAACAAGTGCCATTATTTATTGGAAAAAATGATTTGGTTGTAGAATTAAAGAACAAACTGAACCTGAAGTCAGTTATTTTGCGAATTTTTGGATGAAACATCAAGAAACTACACAGTGTTTCAAAGCAATTTGTATGCAACACAGACAGGCAACTCTTTTGTTCCCACCAATGGATATGAAATATTGTTTGATAGGTTAAGAGTATGGAGCTGTATTGAGGACTTTCCCAAAACTAGTAAACACATCATCAACATCTGCTCCACTAACTATTTAAACTGCAATGTATGTGTCAACACACTCAGTTGCCAACTGTCGTAACTTGTATGAGATCAAGAATTATATAGACACTTTAGTACTCTATTTTTCATAGACAAAACTACGTCATTGCGTGGGAATTACGGAAAAACCTACCTGCAGATATTACTGCAGGACTGATCCAGACCCTGGTGAAAGCTATATATCACAGTTAATATTAGTAAAACGATTTAGTCAGTTACTGAGTAACTTACATCTTGGGGATTATTCTGTGGCTCCTGACAGAAACAGTCAGAATTATGACAAACTATACAAACTCTGTCTGCTGCTAGATTGTTTGAACAGGAAATTCCAAGACTCTCGCTATTGATTAAGCAATGATTAAATTCAAAGGCAGGTTATCTTTCAGACATGAGAAACAGACCTATAAAGAGGGGGTACAAAGTGTGGATGTTATGTGATGCATTATCATACAACTTGAAAATTGATATTTATACAGGAAAAGTTTCACAGTCCTTGGTAATAAGATTAGGATTGACAGTGGTTCTAAATTTAACAAGTGACCTTCATGGAAAGAAACATATTATCTTTATGGACAGTTGCTTTACATCATATAATGTGTTCAGGAACCTACATTCCAATAGTCGGCACACTCATGGAACAATAAATTCCAGAAAGAGAAAAGGAACTTGAGAGAGGATAATTCGATTACAGAATTAGTAATGATGGGTTAGTTATCTGTAGATATAACAGGTCAGTCAACATGATTTCTACATGTCATGCACCATTGGATCAAGTGCCCACAGTAAATGACAGGATAAAAGATGGAACAGTAATCAATATCACTTGCCCTCTTGTGCTAAAAGATTACAATTTCGGTATGAATTGTGTGGACAATTTTGATTGAGTGAAGGCAGACTATGTTACAGATAAAAAAAGCAATAAATATTGCTTGAGATTGTTCTTTCAGTTTATATCACAATAATGAAATTAAAGTGTTACTATGGATCAAATTTGAAATATGTAAATTATTGGTCACACCTCTCAAGGGTAAATTTTTATGGCTTTTACCTGCCCCTCAAAGAGTTAATCCATGATAGTGCAATCACTGATGGGATGTGAAACTCTAATTTTCCTTCCTTTTCAATGACCCTTTTTACAACTTTCTCATATAACAGAAATTGTAAAAATAATTTTTTCAGAAGAGTCAGGATAGACATATCATAAGATTAGTTGTGTGCTTCATTAAACTGAACAAAATTTAAAAAGAATTTCTTCATAGTTATTATTGTGCAAGAAGATTCTCCATTGTAATCATATGAGACAATTGTAATCATATGAGAAACACATCAGGTGAAAATGCTTCATTTTACCTGTCAAATAAGTTGTGTAAGTAGCCCCTGCTAGAGAATCATATAAAAGCACAAAGGTTATATATGGAGGGGGTAGGGGCAAGGGGGGGAGGGGGCCAAAGGATAGGCTTCTTAATTTCTGTCTCAGAATAATCTTGTTGGAAATATTGGTTGCCGCAAATGGCCATTGCATTTTTTAACTATACTGGAAGTATCTAAAGTCATATTATGCTTACTTACAGTCATATTGGCCTCATATGTGGGATTGATTAATGCAGTCAAAGTTGGTGGTTTATCCTACCTGCTGTTAAAACTGACCTTCTATTCCTTGTGGACAGTAGCTGCACCCATAGCAAACAGATCTTGAAAAGCTTCTTAGTGAACAGTGGATTGTGGTTCTTACTTGATGTCCATGTAGATCCAGTATGCTGTTGGTAGTTTGTCTGTTGAATTTTCTTGTTCAGAGACAAGTACTCTGCAAGTTTCCATCCATGAACTATGGGTCCACATCAAAGCAGTCTAGGAAGGAACTATCCCTGGAAGAGAAGGTTAGAGTTTAAATTACCCTTCAGTATTAAGATCATTAGAGATGGATGTCCCTGCAAAATATCCCTGATCTTTTCCTGTCAGTGGAATCTTTTGTAGAAGTTGTTGTGTAACTCCACTCACTTCTGTTTTCCTTAGTGTGAGATTCTTACAGAGTACTAAAATATATATAGTTTTTCGATTGCATATTTTTGGAATATAGCAATTTTCTTAAATTTAAGTGCATATGTTTAATATTTCTGTTTTGTATGTATCTGTGTAATGTTTACTGCCATTTGCAATTCAGTTTTAAATGTATCTCTAGTATTTTTGTCTTCTTTTTTGCAGGCTCAAGTTTCACACCGTGAAGCAGTGCAGAGGAACACTCCAGAACTGGCACTTCCAGGACGTCTCTTGCCAGACATGCTTCCAGAACACCTCCCAGCCATTCCTCCAGAATCAATTCATTTATGTCAGATGCATAATTGTTTTGATCACTCTCGATGTTCTTTAGTGTCAGGTTTTCCAGTGTTTCTGTATGATCCAGATAAGTTTCCTATAGCCAGTGCTGGCTGGGAAGTTGAGGGATTTGTGAAGACAACACTAAAGCAGACTCTTGGCTACAATCCTCACTATACATCAGAACCCACCGAGGCGTGTTTATTTGTAGTGCTAGTAGGTGAAACTTTAGCAGTTTCAAGTACTAATATCAGTCAGCAACCTATATCAACTGAAGCATTGCACAAATTACCATTCTGGGGTGGTGACGGCCGTAACCACATCCTCCTAAACCTGGCGCGCAGTGGGAGCACTGGACGGCGAGACTTAGCCACTGGAAGTCAGGACGCTTTCAAGGGTGTTGACACTGGACGAGCTATTATTGTGCAGTCAACATTTTTAAGGTCCAGATTTCGACACAATTTTGACGTGATAGCTCCTCCCGTGCTGGGACCACCTGGAGGAGATGTGTGGCAAGATTGTCCGCGGATGGTGCCAGCTCGCAGAAAAATTCTGATTTCATTTCAAGGTGAATTGAGGAAGCTGTCGAACAGAACTGTAAAAGAAATAAGCAGTACAGCGTATCTTGATGATCTTGATGGTAATGTGGATAGTTATCACAAGACCGAGCATAATAAAAAACGTGACAGTTATTATACACAGGACATTGACACATTTATTGTAGAGCATCTCAAGAGAATGGAGAGGGGTTCCACATCAGACAAGTTTCTGTTTCAGTTTGAGTGTTTGCTTTCACCAGTGAGAGGAAGGACAGGTGCAGGGGATATTTTAGGGGAGTGGAGACTCTGTGGAACAGAATCATCACGATTAAGTGTGCTCAAGGAATCTACATTTGTGTTGATTATTGCACCAGTGGGTAGAGAAGTATTGTCAACAGCACCAATGCAACTACGTATTTATGAAGCTCTTAAGGCTGGTGCTGTGCCTGTTGTTCTGGGCGGCGATCAGGCACTCCTTCCTTTTGATGAGGTTATTGACTGGAGGAAAGCTGCAATTCTGCTTCCAAAAGTGAGTAGCAAATTAAGATTTTGTACACAGTTCTATGATAATCATTAACCATTTTCACGCATTGCTGGGTAAGGGCCATTTCCACAGATGACAACCTTCCTCTCTCTGTTAGAGTTTTTCCTGCCTGTTTATTGTAGTCTATCATCTTCTGTTAGGCAGTCACTTTATCACCTTCATTATTTGTCTGGAAGAATCCAACAGAAAATTTCTTTAGCCCATATTTTACTATTTTATCTGGCTGTATGACCAACTGTTCTTTATTTGAATTTCGCAGCAGTCACTTTGACATCCTCATATACTTTCATCCTGAGTCTCATTGACAGGTCTGCAAATTGTATCCATGCGAAATTATGCCAGTGATCTATAGAATACAAGAAATTTTTTAAAAAATTATAAAATTTCATAAACAACTAAAACAGAAGGTACAGTGAGACATTAGTTTTGTAGATTACTATAAAGCTCTCCCTCTCGCCACAAACCATGGATGTTGCCATTGGTGGGGAGGCTTGTGTGCCTCAGCAATACAGATAGCTGTACCATAGGTGCAGCTTCAATGGAGGGTTATCTGTTGAGAGGCTAGGCAAATGTGTCGTTCCTGAAGAGTGGCAGCAGCCTTTTCAGTGGTTTCAGGGGCAACAGTCTGGATGATTGACTGATCTGGCCTTGTAACATAAACCAAAACGGCCTTGCTCTGCAGGTACTGCAAACATCTGAAAGCAAGGGGAAGCTACAGCCGTAATTTTTCCCGAGGGCATGTAGCTTTACTATACGGTTAAATGATGATGGCGTCCTCTTGGATAAAATATTCTGGAGGTAAAATAGTCCCGCATTTGGATTTCCGAGCAGAGACTACTCAGGAGGATGTCATTATCAGGAGAAAGAAAACTGGCTTTCTACAGATCGGAGCACGGAATGTCAGATCCCTTAATCGAGTAGGTAGGTTAGAAAATTTAAAAAGGGAAATGGAGAGGTTAAAGTTAGATATAGTGGGAATTAGTGAAGTTTGGTGGCAGGAGGAACAAGACTTCTGGTCTGATGAATACAGGGTTATAAATACAAAATCAAATAGTGGTAATGCAGGAGTAGATTTAATAATGAATAAAAAAATAGGAGCGCGGGTAAGCTATTGTAGCCAAGATAGACACGAAGCCCATGCCTACTGCAGTAGCACAAGTTTAAATGCCAGCTAGCTCCGCAGATGACAAAGAGATTGAAGAAATGTACGATGAGATAAAAGAAATTATTCAGATAGTGAAGGGGGATGAAAATTTAAGTCACGGAGGACTGGAACTCGACAGTAGGAAAAGGAAGAGAAGGAAATGTAGTTGGTGAATAAGGAATGGGGGTAAGGAATGAAAGAGGAATTTTGCAAAGAGCATAACTTAATCATAGCTTAAGAATCATGAAAGAAGGTCGTATATATGGAAGAGGCCTGCAGACACTGGAAGGTTTCATATAGATTATATAATGGTAAAACAGAGATTTAGGAACCAGGTCTTAAATTGTAAGACCATAATCTATTGGTTATGAACTGTAGATTAAAACTGGGAATTTAAGGAGATGGGACCTGGATAAACTGAAAGAACCAGAGGTTGTAGAGTGTCTCAGAGAGAGCATTAGGGAACGATTGACAAGAACAGGGGAAAGAAATACAGTTGAAGAAGAATGGGTAGCTTTGAGAGATGGAATAGTTAAGGCAGCAGAGGATCAAGTAGATAAAAAGACAAGGGCCTAGTATAAATCCTTGGGTAACAGAAAATATATTGAATTTAATTGATGAAAGGAGCAAATATAAAAATGCAGTAAATGCAGCAGGCAAAAAGGAATACAAATGTCTCAAAAATGAGATCGACAGGAATGCAAAATGGCTAAGCAGGGATGGCTAGAGGACAAATGTAAGGATGTATAGGCATGTATCATTAGGGAAAAGATAAATGCTGCTTACAGGAAAATTAAAGACACAATTGGAGAAAGAGAACCACTTGAATGAATATAAAGAGCTCAGATGCAAAACCAGTTCTAAGCAAAGAAGGATAAGCAGAAAGGCAGAAGGCATATGTAGACGGTCTGTACAAGGGTGATGTACTTGAGGTCAATATTATGGAAATGGAATAGGACATAGATGAACATGAAATGGGAGATATGATACTGCATAGAGAATTTGACAGAGCACTGAAAGATGTAAGACGAAACAAGGCCCCAGGAGTAGACAACATTCCTTTAGAACTACTGATGGCCTTGGGAGAGGCAGCCCTGACAAAACTCTACCATCTGGTGAGTAAGATGTATGAGACAGGCGAAATACCCTCAGACTTCAAGAAGAATATAATAATTCCAATCCCAAAAAAAGCAGGTGTTGACAGGTGTGAAAATTACTGAACTAATAGTTTAATAAGTCACAGCTGCAAAATACTAACATGAATTCTTTACAGACGAATGCAAAAATTGGTAGAAGCCAACCTCCGGTAAGATCGGTTTGGATTCCATAGAAATGTTGGGACACATGAGGCAAAACTGACCCTGCAACTTATCTTAGAAGATAGATTAAGGAAAGGCAAACCTACATTTCTAGCATTTGTAGACTTTGGCAAGGCTTTTGACAACGTTGACTGGAACACTGTTTCAAATTCTGAAGGTGGCAGGGGTCAACTACAGGGAGTGGAAGGCTATTTACAATTTACACAGAAACCAACTATGGGAGTCATAAGAGTTGAGGGGCATGAAAGGAAAGCAGTAGTTGAAAAGGGAGTGAGACAGGGCTGTAGCCTATGCCAGATGTTATTCAATCTGTATATTGAGAAAGCAGGGAAAAAGAGAGAGAGAGAGAGAGAGAGAGAGAGAGAGAAGGAATTAATATCCATGGAGAAAAAATAAAAACTTTGAGGTTTCCTGATGACATTGTAGTTCTGTCAGAGACAGCAATGGACGTGGAAGAGCAGTTGAACGGAATGGACAGTGTCTTGAAAGGAGGATATAAGATGAACATCAACAAAAACAAAACGAGGATAATGGAATGTAGTCGGATTAAATCGGGTGATGCTGAGGGAATTAGATTAGGAAATGAGACACTTAAAGTAGTAAAGGAGTTTTGCTATTTGGGGAGCAAAATAACTGACAATGCTCGAAGTAGAAAGGATCTAAAATGTAGAATGGCTATGGCAAGGAAAGCATTTCTGAAGAAGAGAAATTGGTTGACATCGAGTATAGATTTAAGTGTCAGGAAGTCTTTTTTGAAAATATTTGTATGGAGTGTAGCCATGTGTGGAAGTGGAACATGGACGAGGATGGCTAGATCACGTAACTAATGAGGAGGTACTGAATGTAATTGGTAGAAGAGGAGTTTGTGGCACAACTAGACTAGAAGAAGGGATCGGTTGGTAGGACATATTCTGAGGCATCAAGGGATCACCAATTTAGTACTGGAGGGCAGCGTGGAGGGTAAAAATCGTAGAGTGAGACCAAGGGATGAATACACTGAGCAGATTCAGGATGTAGGTTGCAGTAGCTACTTGGAGATGAAGAAGCTTGCACAAGATAGAGTAGCATGGAGAGCTGCATCAAACCAGTCTGTGGACTGAAGACTACAACATAAAATGCTCTCTCTCTGTTATTTTGATAAGTATTAGCTTTCTTTTTGCATAACTAAATGAATCTTAAATTATCAGGACTCTTTCAGAAAATGTAAATTTTATGGAGTATTATATTAGCTTTTGCAGTACTGCCTGCTAGTTTTCTTCATGTTGTATGGAAAATGTAATGTTTTCTTCCTGTTTTGCATCTGACATGTCAATTGTAAAATGTTTTCCTTCTTTGACATTATGGCATTTCCCTGCCTCCCAGATGCCATATTTTCACTGTAACTGCCATGTCAGTTTGGTATTGCTTTCTCATGTTGAGTCCTACATACATGTGTATATGTGACTAGAAAACAAAGACCGAGCGAGGTGGCGCAGTGGTTAGCACACTGGTCTCGCATTCGGGAGGACGACGGTTCAATCCCGTCTCCGGCCATCCTGATTTAGGTTTTCCGTGATTTCCCTAAATCGTTTCAGACAAATGCCGGGATGGTTCCTTTGAAAGGGCACGGCCGATTTCCTTCCCAATCCTTCCCTAACCCGAGCTTGTGCTCCGTCTCTAATGACCTCGTTGTCGACGGGACGTTAAACACTAACCACCACCACCACTAGAAAACAGAAACTCCAGTTGGCAGAACATCTGAATAGCAACTTATGATTTTTATCTTGAATCTCATCTATCAGTGTTAATAATTAAATAGCACTATGTCGACCAAAGGGTTACCTGCAAAGCAGTTAACAGATTTTTCTGTTTCAACTCTCAGTTCCGAGATCACACTGAATGCCTCTGAAAAGTGTGTTCTACTTTTCTCTTCTGCTTACACCAAAACTTACAACTGATCATATATAGTAAAGTCAGGAAGTTCAAGATTTACTCATACCTAAGTTTAACTGAGATGTAAGATGTAGGAGTTACTTTATTTCATCAAGTCTGCAAACAAATTGTTGCTGACAAATTGTTTTGAGAGCAATAAGAGATTTGTTCATTGTGATGAATTAACTGAAATATACACTGAAAGAGCAAGGCATATATGATGGCTGCAGGAAGTACTGCGATCAAAATGAGATATTTTGCTTTACATCTGGATATAAAATCCAAGCCCACATGGTATATTCAAAAGCCTAGATGAGATTGCCAAAATAATTCACCAGAAGCTAAGATAGCAGGTTCAGTTAATGAAAGTCTTTTTTCCAAAGTACATATAAGATCCTCTTACTGTTATATAAGATGAAAAATTTCAATATTTACTGGAACCACAATGATCAATAAAACAATACATTGAAATTCAGCTGGCATAACAGTGATTGACAAAGCTGAGTGAGTCACTTTCCTCACAGAGATTGCTGTACCTTACACCACCTGCATTGAGAATGTGACCAAATACAGGAATTTTGCAGTCGAGATAGAAACCATATGCAAACAGAAATGAGTACATGTTGTACCTTTGATAATGTCTGACACCGGTACTGTCTGAAAGTGAACTATAAAGATCTTAAAGGACCTACTGCTGCACCTTGTGCTTAGTTGGCAACTGCAGAATGCAGTTACACTGAACACTTGCAGAACGATTTGCCAGTTTCTTGGTGAACAACAATGTGGAAAGAATAGATTACTAGTCACATCATAGAGCAGATTCTAAGTTGCAGGCTGGCACAGTGAAAAGACTGCTAGGCATTTAAGCTATCGGACAGAAGAGTGAGTAGAAATACATCCTTTTCAAATTGTTGTTATTCCATCTGAGACTTTCCATTGTTTAACTAAGTGATACCTTCTTGTATAAACCCTTCTCATTAAGTATGTACTTCAAATAATAATAATAATAATAATAGTCATTACTACTACTACTACTACTACTACTACTACTACTTTCTTCTTCCCAGCTCTTTTGAATCTGGACTTCACTTATATATTAAATATATTAAAAAACGCATGATACCTCTTCCATCCTCCAATTTCTTTGCCTTTGTTTCTCACACATAAAGCTGATGACGACTGCAGTGCCATCCAGTGAATACTGATCACAAGCTCTGTGATGCCTATTGGCCACTTTCAGTAAGAAAATGCATTATGCTGCTTGCGTGAGATAAAGCTTGTTTATTTAGTTTTCCAACCAAGTAGGGAATGATATTGTTATTTTTAGGAAAATACGTGGATGGGTCCTTGGAAAAGGACATGACCAATTTCCTTCCTCACTCTTCTCAACCTAAGCTTATGCTCCATATCTAGGGATCTTTCGCTCTCAGTGGGATGATAAATCTCAGTTGTTTTCTTCATGATACCCTTAACAGTGGTATCACTCAGTAATACAAAATAAAGCAATGGAAAATCCAGGATGGAATAATGACAAGCTTGGAATCAGCATCTTTGCTATATGATGAGTAGCAATCAACCCATTTCATAATATTGTCAAAATACAAAATAATTTTGTTTCCAAGTTTTTGTTGGTTATTGTCATCATTCATAAAACTTCTGGCTGGGATTACAATCATCAGTAGATAATGCCAACTAATGCAATTCATCTTGAACAGATATAACAGAGAAAGTTGCCAAATGAGTGATCACTGCCTCATGAGATGCATCTTAATCTATACCACCCACAAATAAAACTACTTTTTTGCTGTTCTGTCTGCCATATTTACAAAATATGTGTCTTTGAATTTACATTACTGTTCACGGTCAAATACATGAATATGGTCTCTTAGTTGTGAAATACTGCTCTTATAATTACGGTATGATTGCTAGATGCCAATCACAACAGTGCTGTGAGCAGCCGCATGAATAGTCCTCTGTGTCCCCAATGCGTTGGAGATTTTTTCTTTTTCTTTACCCTTGTACATCTGAAGATGTTCTACAGGGTGTTCCACATAAAACCAACATGCTTCAAGCCCGAGATTCAGGTAAAAATAAACTAACTGAAAATGAATAGACAGTAGCATACACACAGTTACCTGTTTGTAAAAGGTGCTGGAGGTTGTGACCATGGGCACCCAGGCATAACTGACTTTGTGTGTGATGTCATGTTGTTAATTCAGTTTCTCTAGTAATGTTTTGTATAAGATTGTCTGTTGTACGAGGATTGTCAGCATACACTTGACTTTTTAATCTGACCCATAAATAAAAATTGCATGATGTTAACTCCGTGTATCTCGGGGACAATACTTTGGTTGGATATGTGAGCAGTTGCTCCATCTTGTCGGAAAGACCGTCAGAGACAGAGCACCTCGTGTTCCTGCTGCTAATAAGATGAGTACACTGTTCGTTTGTTACATATTTTCACAAGCTTCAACCAGGAGCGACTGCTGTGATGGATAGGAACTGGTATTGCTGTGAACAGATGCGAGCGGAGTTGGCGAACCTCCACTCACACCTCCAGGCTGCGTTGGTTTCCATCACACAGCTTGAGGGTGCTGCCAAGGGGCATCCCTGTGGGGGGTTGGATGCGGGGATGCGAGGGACGTCAAGCATGTCCCATGTGTCCTGCGATTGGTCCACTGCTGTGGCCGCCCTGGGTAATGCCTGCACTGAGGTTGATTCCTCACCTCTGGTCAAGTGGGAGATCATTCCAAAGCCTGGCACGCAGCGAAAAACTTTCCAAGGGGTTGATTGTAGGGCCTCCCCGGTTTGTTTGACGAACAGGTTTCAGGCGTTACCTGTGGCTGACGATGTCTCTGTGCCGGATGCAGTCGTCTACCCTGTTCTAGAGGAAGCTTCTCAGCCTACAAGGTCTGGGCATTCACAGAGGGTGGACTTGCTGGTAGTTGGGAGCTCCAACTTGAGGCGCGTAATGGGCCCTCTTTGGAATATGGCTGCCAGGGTGGGGAAGGAAGCCAGTGTGTGCTCCGTGTTCATACTGTGAGGGAGTCATTCTGGATGTGGAAAGGGTGCTTCCAGATGCCATGAAGAGAACAGGGTGCAGCCAACTGAAGGTAGTGGCTCATGTCGGTATCAATGACGTGTCGCTTTGGATCGGAGGAGATCCTCTCTGGTTTCGGGTGGCTAGCGGAAATGGTAAAGACTGCCAGTCTTGCTTGCGAGATTAAGGCAGAGCTCACCATCTGCAGCATCATTGATAGAACTGACTGTGGTCCTTTGGTGCAGAGCAGAGTGGAGGGTCTGAATCAGAGGCTCAGGCAGTTTTGTGACCGTTTAGGCTGCAGATTCCTTGACTTGTGACATCAGGTGGTGGGTTTCCGGGTTCCGCTTAATAGGTCAGAAGTACACTACACACAGGAGGTGGCTACATGGGTAGCGGGGGCTGTGTGGAAGGGACTAGGCAGTTTTTTAGGTTAGAGGGTCTCAGGGAACAGCAGAAAGGGTGTCTGTCTAAATGGGAGCAGGCAAAACACTGGTAGTTGTAGAAACGATCAGTATTGTAGTTGTAAATTGTCGTAGCTGTGTTGGGAAAGAACCATAGCTCCAAGCCCTAATAGAAAGCACTGAAGCTCAAAGAGTTATAGGTACAGAAAGCTGGCTAAAGCCGGAAATAAGTTCAGCCAAAATTTTGTCAAACAATCTAACAGTGTTCAGAAAGGGTAGATTAAATACAGTTGGTGGTGGAGTATTTATTGCTGTCAGAAGTAGTTTGCCTTGTACTGAAATTGAAGTAGATAGTTCCTGTGAAGCAGTATGGGTAAAAGTTATACTTGACAATCGGCCTAAACTATTAATTGGATCGTTTTACCGACCCCCCAGACTTTGAAGAAATAGTTGCTGAACAGTTCAAAGAAAACTTTAGTCTCATTTCAAATAGGTATCCCATTCATACAGTTATAGTCGGTGGTGACTTCAATCTACGCTCGATATGCTGGAAAAATTGTACGTTTATAGCCGGTGGCAGGCATAAAGTGTCATCCGAAATTGTACTGAATGCTTTCTCAGAAAATTATTTTGAACAATTAGTTCATGAGCCCACTCGAATTGTAAACGTTTACAAAAGCGTACTTGACCTCTTAGCAACAAATAATTCTGGACAAATAGTGAGTATCGTGACGAATACAGGGATTAGCAATGACAAGGCAGTTGCTGCTAGGCTGAATGCTGTAACATAAAAATGCTTTTAGTGCCGTTTTAAGAGACAGTCTTCACTCCTTCCGATCTGATAATGTAAGCATAGAAAAGTTGTGGAACCGAGCGAGGTGGCGCAGTGGTTAGCACACTGGACTCGCATTCGGGAGGACGACGGTTCAATCCCGCGTCCGGTCATCCTGATTTAGGTTTTCCGTGATTTCCCTAAATCGCTCCAGGCCAATGCCGGGATGGTTCCTTTGAAAGGGCACGGCCGACTTCCTTCCCTAATCCGATGAGACCGATGACCTCGCTGTTTGGTCTCTTCCCCCAAACAACCCAACCCCCCCAAAAGTTGTGGAAAGATTTCAGAGAGTTAGTATCAACAGCAGTTGAGGGATATATACCACATAAATTACTAAGTGATGTTTCTGATCCCCCATGGTACACAAAATGGGTCAGATCACTGTTACAGAAGCAGCGAAAAAAGCATGCCAAATTTAAAAGAACGCAAAATCCTCAAGACTGGCAAAGTTTTACTGAAGTTCAAAATATAGTGCGTACTTCAATGTGAGATGCTTTTAATAATTTCCAAAACAAAACTGTCTCAAAATCTGGCAGAAAAGCCAAAAAGATTCTGGTCATACATAAAGCACACCAGTGGCAAGATGCAATCAATACCTTCAGTGTACAATAACAATGGTGAATTCACTGATGACAGTGCCACTAAAGCAGAGTTATTAAACACGGTTTTCTGAAACTCCACCAAAGAAGACGAAATAAATATTCCTAAATTCAAATCAACAACAACTGCCAAGATGAGAAATATAGAAATAGATATCCTTGGTGTCACGAAGCAGCTTAAATCACTTAATAAAGGCAAGGCTTCCGTTCCAAATTGTATACCAGGCTGGTTCATCTCGGAGTATGCTGATACAATAGCTCCATATTTAGCAATTATACACAACCGCTCTCTCACAGAAAGATGCGTACCTACAGACTGCAAAATTGCTAAAGTCACACCAATACCCAAAAGGGGAAGTAGGAGTAATCCATTGAATTACAGGCTGATATCACTAATGTTGCTTCGCAGAAGGGTTTAGCAACATATATTATATTAAAAAATTATGAAGTACCTCAAAGAAAACAATTTATTGACACACAGTCAGCGCGGATTCAGAAAATATCGTTCTTATGAAACACAACTAGCTCTATATACTAATGAAGTAATGAGTGCTATCGACAGGGGATGTCAGATGGATTCCATATTTCTTTATTTTTAGAAGGCTTTAGACACTGTTCTTCTAACCAAACTGCATGCCTATGGAATATCGCCTCAGTTGTGTGACTGGATTTGTGATTTCCTGTCAGGAAGGTCACAGTTCATAGTAATAGACAGAAAGTAATCGAGTAAAACAGAAGTAATATCTGGCGTTTCCCAAGGAAGTGTTATAGGCCCTCTGTTGTTCCTGATCTATATTAGCGATATAGGAGACTATCTTAGTAGCCGTCTTAGGTTTTTTGCAGATGATGCTTTCATTTACCGTCTTGTGAAGTCATCAGATGACCAAAACAAATTGCAAAATGGTTTAGATAAGATAACTGTATGATGCGAAAAGTGGCAATTGACCCTGAATAAAGAAAAGTGTGAAGTTATCCACATGAGTTCTTAAAGAAATCCACTAAATTTTGATTGTGCGATAAGTCATACGAAATCTGAAGGTTGTAAATTCAACTAAATACTTAGAGATTACAATTACAAATAACCTAAATTGGAACAATCACATAGGTAGTGTTGTGGGTAGAGCAAGCCAAAGACTGAAATTCATTGGCAGAACATTTAGAAGGTGCAACAGGTCTACTAAAGAGACTGCTTACACCACACCTGTTCGCACTATTCTGGAGTATTGGTGTGCAGTGTGGGATCTGCATCAGGTGGGACTGACGGATGACATCAAAAAAGTACAAAGAAGGGTGGCTCATTTTGTATAATCGTGAAATAGGGGAGATAGTGCCACAGACATGATATGTAAATTGGAGTGGCAAGCATTAAAACAAAGGCATTTTTCATTGCGACGGGATCTTCTCATGAAATTTCAATCACCAGTTTTCTCCTCCGACTGCGAAAACATTCTGTTGGCACCCACCTACATAGGGAGAAATGATATCACAATAAAATAAGAGAAATCAGGGCTCGCACAGAAAAATTTAAGTGCTGGTTTTTCCCGCACAGCGTTCGAGAGTGGAACGGTAGAGAGACAGCTTGAAGGTGTTTCATTAAACCCTCTGCCAGACACTTTATTGTGAATAGCAGAGTAATCACGTAGATGTAGATGTAGAGAACTGCATACAGTTTCTCTGAATTTGTTAATTGTTTGTGGAAAGAGTCAAAGATCTCTAGATATCTGGTACTATTTAAGGTTTCATTGAAAAATATGGGACCAATAATGCACATGTCGGACAATGCACGCCAAGCACCTATCTCTTCCCTGAGTGGAGAGGTTCTTCATGCAGAATATATGTGTTGTCCTGCAACCAGTACCTGCAATTCTGGGAGTTTACATAACCTGAAAATGAAACCCGGCTTCACCTGACATGAATTAAGGCAGGGGGTCCAATTAACTGCTAGCAATTGGTGTTAACAGAGAGTTACAATAATGAACCATTATTTCTGATCCTCAGATTTAAACTTGTGCACCACACTTACAAGATAGGCTTTTAATTTCATATCTTTTAGTACATGATGACCTGATAAAAGATACACCAACCTGCTGCAATAATCTCCTTACCAATTTGCGGGGACTTGTCATAATGTCTTTGCGAACTCTGTCTGTAGTTTTCAGGGGTGTCCTATTCATCTGTATATTCTGAATGTATCCTACAGTCCTCCATTTCTTGTACAGGTCGTGAATAGTGCTGGTCGTGGGGAGTTTCCTACGAGGGTACTTGACTTGAAACATTTCTTTACATTCCTTGATGGAACACTCCACAATATCAATTTGCTGTTCTAATGCAAACTGTCCCATTTCTGTAACAGCTAAACAATATGAGTTTCTCACAACAACAACTGACACACAAACACACAACTGCATTCAACTTTCTGATAAAACACAGTGTAGCCAACTTTTGAGACAGTGTTTACACTTCACTAACAGTTTGACTAGAGATGATTAACCAGTACGTGTAGTGCACTGGTTTTATGTGGAACATGGTGTATAACTTATTGAAACCAGTGACCATTGTGAAAGTAAGTGTGACAGTAGATGGCAGTAAAAGACGTTAGAACAGGTTTTATTTTTGTGTTATCTTAAATTATAGTTTGTCTTTTTGAAGTATCACAAAGTGAATTATTTATGCCTCTGTATTTGTGTGTAAAGGGTAGTTAAGGTTATACATCATTTGTTAATTATTTCATAGGCACGTGTCACAGAACTTCATTTCCTGATACGTGCTGTGGGTGATCCAGATTTGTTGGCTATGCGTCGCCAAGGCCGTATGTTGTGGGAACGCTATTTGTCATCTGTGCAAGCGACAGTGGACACAGTGATTGCACTGTTGCGGACAAGATTAGGAATTCCTCCAGTGCCAGTACTGGAAGAACCATCACCTAGTGTGTTCAATGCTTCTTTCATTGTAAGTAATCGATGTATTTGTAATCCTCTAATGCTGTAAAAATCTAAAAACGTTCATGAACTGTAAATTAAACACACACTCATTTCATATTGTGGAGTGTTTGTGTTGCGACAATTATCACACTTAAGGGGAAAAGTATCTGTTGTCTGTTTAAGTCTGTAAAATTTGAGGTGAAAACGTGGAAAATGGGAATCTTCAATCTAAAACAGCATTACTTATAACCTTTTGATGTTTACTATAACTTTTTTTTTTGCTTAATGTTTTCTCCCACTTTGCCATACCTATGGCTACTGCATTTCTCCTGTGGAAAATGGTTCCCAAGTTCCAAGAACACTCTGATAGTTTTTGTTCCTCTCCTCTGTAATAGTTTTGCAGGATGAAAGAGGTTGTGATTGTGTGATGTTATACATGTCATTTCAGTTTTATAATATTGCTACAGAGCACATTAATTTTTAATACCAAGCTGTCACAATGAAAATTATCGGAGGGTTTTGCTGAAAATTGTGCCAACTTATCAGTTTTTCTCATATTTGTATATGCTTTTTACTGTCTCATTTGATATCTAAATTATGCCAACTTATCAGTTTTTGTCATGTTTTTATTTGCTTTTTACTGTCTCACTTGATATCTGAACAGTTTTGTCTATGAAAAATAGAGCATTAAAGTGTCTGTATAATTCTTGATCTCGTACAAATTATGACAGTTGGAAACTGAGTGTGTTGGCACATACATTGCGGTTTTAATAGTTAGTGGAGCAGATGTTGATGATGTATTTACTAGTTTTGGGAAAGCACTAAATACAGCTCCATACTCTTAATCTATCAAACAGAATATTTGTCTACAGAATATCTGACCAGGTATGTGATTGGTTGTTCATAGTAAATGGATTTCAGTACACTTGCTCTACATGTATAATGTGGAAAAAGAAGTGTGATAGAACATCACTATTGACAGTTTTATAAATGGCATGGCGAGTAACTTTGATAACTGTCTCCGAAAATTGTATAATGTCATTGGGTAATGCAGAAAGAGTGATATGTCAACAGAATTTGATTTGTGACCATCCTAATGAAATGACCAGTGATTCATTTGCCTGCCGTAGTGTTTCATAATTAGCTGGATAATATGAAGATTGTTCTTTTTGGGTTGATAATGGTCATGGCATCATAGAAAAATTGGACAATACTTATGGGCAGCTGATAGTTTAGGTGTACTCTCCTAAGGTCATGCTATATGATTTGGTATGTTTTGGTTTTGGTTAGATGTGGTTGAACAGCAAAAATATAGTAAGCAATAAACTTTTTTTCCTTTTTTGTGGAATTTATCAGCAAGAAAAAGTTTCATAAAGGTTTGAAATTTGTGTAAAGTTTGTTGCAGTTCACTAAGTGCTCTCGTTCTCAAATACTGGATAGCGCCCATAGTAGCTGTGAATTATGCGGTGTGTACATTATGAAACAGTGTGGAAGTATGGATTAAACACACTGAAGATTGTATAACCATTGTATTCATTACTTTGAATTGTATCATGTAGTGCATATCAATCAAGTATGGTATTTTCACAATTTTGATAAAGTTCAAAAGTCAAAGAGCAAATACATTTTTCAAATAGCAAGTATTTTTCTGTAGTTAGAGTAACATTTTTGAAGTCAGTAGGTATCTTGTACTACCCATTTTCTTAAGCAGCCTATGTTCTTCCTCAGGGTTCAAGCTGTCTCCTTAACAAATTTCATCGAAACTGGTTCAGCAGGTTACTAATAATATATTTAAACATCATGCATGATGCAGCAGTTTTTCACATATGTCAGTGTTTATGACGTTGTATATCTTGAACTACGTGTCATACATACATGTAATTTTGCAGTTGTGTTAAGTGGTACATGTGAACACTGTGAAATGTGTCATGAATACAGTTAGTAGTAAAGAAGTAATAAATTAAAAACTTCATGCCTGAGAGAGATGATGGTAGTTGTGGTACGAGGTACCCTCCGCCATGCACCGTATGGTGGATTGCGGAGTATGGATGTAGATGTATATGTAGATGCGAAAATGAACAATGAAAATGCAGTAAGTTACTAACTCTATTCTTTACGTCTTTTTTTTTGGGGGGGGGGGTGTTAGTGAAAAAAAATTTGTAAAGGTTCAAAATTGTGTGTAAAGTTTGTTGCCGGTCACTAAGTGCTCTCATTCTCAAATACTGGATACATAAAATATGGGTATTTGTGCGTTATGATATACACTTCTCTTTCACCCACACCCAGCCCCACCCCTGTAGTAGGTAGGTTGTTCTTACCCCCACAATGATTCTTTCCAGACAGTAAGTGATTTGTTTACCAAATTTGGTTGAAATCGGTCCATTGGTTTTTCAGGATATGTGGAGTATACATACATACATAAATACATACATATCTAAAAACAAATATGACGTAACTTACCAAACGAAAGCGTTGGTACGTTGATAGACACACAAACACACATACAAAATTCAAGCTTTCGCAACCCACGGTTGCTTCATCAGGAAAGAGGGAAGGAGAGGGAAAGATGAAAGGATGTGGGTTTTAAGGGAGAGGGTAAGGAGTCATTCCAATCCCGGGAGCGGCAAGACTTACCTTAGGGGGAAAAAAGGACAGGTATACACTTGTATACCTGTCCTTTTTTCCCCCCTAAGGTAAGTCTTGCCGCTCCCGGGATTGGAATGACTCCTTACCCTCTCCCTTAAAACCCACATCCTTTCGTCTTTCCCTCTCCTTCCCTCTTTCCTGATGAAGCAACCGTGGGTTGTGAAAGCTTGAATTTTGTGTGTGTGTTTGTGTTTGTTTGTGTGTCTATCAACATACCAATGCTCTCGTTTGGTAAGTTTCATCATCTTTGTTTTTAGATATATTTTTTCCCACGTGGAATGGTTCCCTCTATTATATAAATACATACATACATACATACATACCCTTTTATAATATAATATTTATGAATATCTTTTTTCCATGATGCAATTTTTTTATGAAATACAACCTACATGGTGCCCATAGCTACCCTGAAGTTAGCAGTGAAAACCCATCTAGTAGTTTTGGAGATTAGCATGATCATACAGACAGACAAACAGAAAGACAAAGTTTTGCTAAAACTTTAAATCACAATATCTTTTTCCTCTATGATCAGATTTTGATGAACTAAAGCCTACACTGTGCCCCAAACTACACTCAAGTTACCTGCAAAAACCCATGAAAATTTGTGTAGTAATTTTGGAGATATGCCAGTCAAAGACAAGGCAGACAGACATGACAGTTTTGTAGATTTGTTATTAGCATAGATTTATCTGAGACAGACCTCCGTCTCTCTCTCTCTCTCTCTCTCTCTCTCTCTCTCTCTCTCTCTCTCTCTCTCTCTCTCTCTCGTATGTGTGTGCGTGCACGCGCATGTGGTGGGGTCTCTACACAGGAAATTTGAGCTCTGATTTGGTTTGCCTCCCAGAGGCCAAAGTCGTTTATTTGATAAGAACATGATTGTTACAAGTGGGGAAATGCTCCTAAGACGAATCTCTCTCTTTTTAAAAGACACTGACAGAAAAATAGGAACCAGCTGCCTCAATCACCATTCCAAATCCTCACCAGAGTTTTGATATGCAGACATATTGGTGTTCTTTTAACACAGAACATTCTACCACTGTCTCCATTTTCTCCCGTTGATCAACAGTGTGTCCCAGTGCCACTGCCTCCTCTCTTCCTTTATGCTGTCTCCTTTCATCCTCCTTTCCCACTGACACTGAGTCCAACTTACGACACCTAAAATATTCTCAGGAGTACAACTTATTTTTTCCACTTTATCTACAAGTTAAAAATTCTGTTCCAAATGTGTTTTCCAGTTTCCCGATTGTGAACTTTCCTCTCTCTTGGGCTTCCACTGGTATTGTCTTGAACCATCTCTTTCTTTTTCACTGCCACTTTCTCTCTCCCACCCTCACTGTCTCCTCTGTCTTTCTCACCATCTGTCACACTCTTGTCTCTCTTCCATCGTCACTGCACTGTCCACCTGCTTCTCACTTTCAGCAAAAAAAGTGTGAATATGTTTGCATTACAAAATTTTTGTTGAGGAAGGCAGAATGACATTTGAGACAGCAGATCCCCCACTCTTCTGTCAGAGTCTTCTAAAGAAGAACACATTCAGTTTTTTTGTGCTCTGTCAGGAACATTTGTGCAATGGTTCCCTTCTTTACCTTGCTAGAGCAGGTTGTGCTGCTTATATAAAATGAATTCTATAATTCAGTAAAATTTTGGTAGTTTGCTGTATTTATGTGCTTCAGCACATTTATACATGTTGACACGCATAAATAAAAAAAAGAAAACATAATAAAAAGTTAACACACAACTGCTTCCTTTACGTTTTTTCTGGATACTTTGCTCATCAATCGCAAGCCCAGCATATGCAAATAACCTGATAGGTTGGGCAACCACATCTAAAAAACTTGTATGTAATGTGAAGGACAATCAAATAATTTAAAATCAGAAATAACTTATATATTAAGAGTGAAAATGTTATTAGAAATATTTGGCTGAATTTGCAGACTTAGAAGTTTTAACAATTGTTGACAGTTATTTTATGTTCTTTTCAGGCATATTAAGACCCTTTTTAGACTTTTTTTTCCGCTGCAATACCATGTTGGGCATATTTGTGAAGTTATAAAGTGCCCATTATACAGAGACAGTGAGTCATAAAGTTTTCTTGGTGAAAAAACGCTGCAAAAGAAAAAGAAAGAAAAAAAAAAGTTTGGTGACCTCAGAAACCTTTCCATGTATCTAAAAACTCACTATTTGTTCACTATATCAGTTAAAACTACATTTACACCTCAGACTGGATAGTACATGCCTGTTTTAGGCATATAAGTACGGTAATTTTCAGCCTATTTCTTGGTAACGGATACTGATATCGAAAAAAAAATTCAAGCCTCCCTGAGAACATAGTCTTAAGTATTTATGGCAAAAATTTCAACAATCTGCCATGAATAGAAGTTGTAAAAGTGACCACCCCCACAATTGTTAATTGTTAATTTTCATTAGGGACTGTTGTGGATCAAACGGTCTTTTTATAAGCTGCCTAAGGTCCACCTAAGATCACATCTAAATGCAATAGAACCAACTGATTTGCTCTTTTTGTCTGGGCTGGCGAAGTGTGTAATGGTTCAATTTTTATACTATAGGATAGCTACAGTATGCCCATTCTTTTGAATGGTATACAAATGCTCACAGGGCTAAAGGCTATCCAAAACACTTGACCCCTTACCGAGCGAGGTGGCGCAGTGGTTAGCACACTGGACTCGCATTCGGGAGGACGGCGGTTCAATCCCGTCTCCGGCCATCCTGATTTAGGTTTTCCGTTATTTCCCTAAATCCTTTCAGGCAAATGCCGAGATTGTTCCTTGGAAAGGGCACGGCCGATTTCCTTCCCCCGTCCTTCCCTAACCCGAGCTTGCACTCCGTCTCTAATGACCTCGTTGTCGATGCGACTTTAAACACTAATCTCCTCCTCCACTTGACCCCTTATCTCTGATATGACTCCCTGAAAAATCACGTTTTCACTCATGGCTTTCTGGAACATATTGGTACCATGCACAGACTGATTGGTGGTCATCATTTTGAGACAGACTGTTTATCCATATATTTCTATTGATTCTGCCATTTTATTATTTCTAATTTTCATTGAAGCTGTACCCATGAAAGCGCTGATGTTTTAGAGATAAACTTAGGAGGAAATCAATTTATGATGAGCTGTTTCTGTATCCCTATTTCAGACTGAATATTATTGTAGAAAGCCATAAATATTTTCCAGAACTCGTATAGCACAAATTTTAAAATCAGCTTTCACAGTAAGATAGTGCTTCCAATTGAAATCCTTTATAGCCGCTGAAGACTGACGCCATCGTTGCAGAGGCTGAGCCAGAGGAGAGCCTGGGACCAATTGAACCTCCGTATGCTTCACCAAAATTTAAACGAAATTTCACCGTACTTCTTACTCAGGTATGTTCCATTACACTGTTCATCATGCTTCTTTTTTATCATTTAATTTGATTATTATAAAGGAAAACAGTTTCTGGCATTGAGTTGATACTAACCATAAAAACTGCTTTGCATTAAAACTTCAGAACTGCTTGAGGATCTCATCTAGCTGACATGGTATAAATGAATTTTTTTACTTAAATTATTATGATTGTGCTGGCCTCAGTATATCATCCATTGGACTAATTAGTGAGTGAGAGCAGTAACTGTGTGATAGTTTTTACTACCTCTTTTTTTTTTTTTGCAGGGACATGAGTTGTGGAATGACTGGGGAGATCCATTTCGGCTCTATCCACAGTTACCTTTTGATACTGTACTTCCATCAGATGCTAAATTCTTAGGTAAGGCGAAGATTTAAAATCAATAAAAATACTTTTATGCTCCTTCACTGTTCTTACAACACAAAATCATGTCTGTTACGTATTTTTTCATTGATGGTAAGTGTATCATTTAACTCCAATGGAAAATTTTTCTGTACATCAATGGAGACACACAACTAAGGGAATTATTTTAAACAGATAATTGCCATAGGCGGAAAATATGTTCCTAAGAAAGTTAAGGCACATATTGTTAAGTCATGAAATGCTGCAAAATATAACTGAGTTACAAGTGGGATGTGAACTACCTCAAACTGGATGTGAACTATATCGCAGAGGATTCCATTTAGTACCTGCTGTGTTCAAAGTCATCAGTTAAAGTGCAATGATAAGGTGCGCATATATATATATGCTTTCGCAACAAACGGTTGCTTCATCAGGAAAGAGGGAGGGAGAGGGAAAGACGAAAGGATGTGGGTTTTAAGGGAGAGGGTAAGGAGTCATTCCAGTCCCGGGAGCGGAAAGACTTACGTTAGGGGGAAAAAAGGACGGGTATACACTCGGGCGCACACACACACATATCCATCCACACATATACAGACACAAGCAGACATATTCAAAGACAAAGAGTTTGGGCAGAGATGTCAGTTGAGGTGGAAGTGCAGAGGCAAAGATGTTGTTGAATGACAGGTGAGGTATGAGTGGCGGCAACTTGAAATTAGCGGAGGTTGAGGCCTGGTGGGTAACGGGAAGAGAGGATATGTTGAAGAGCAAGTTCCCATCTCCGGAGTTCGGATAGGTTGGTGTTAGTGGGAAGTATCCAGATAACCCGGACGGTGTAACACTGTGCCAACATGTGCTGGCCGTGCACCAAGGCATGTTTAGCCACAGGGTGATCCTCATTACCAACAAACACTGTCTGCTTGTGTCCATTCATGCGAATGGACAGTTTGTTGCTGGTCATTCCCACATAGAATGCGTCACAGTGTAGGCAGGTCAGTTAGTAAATCACGTGGGTGCTTTCACACGTGGCTCTGCCTTTGATCGTGTACACCTTCCGGGCTACAGGACTGGAGTAGGTGGTGGTGGGAGAGTGCATGGGACAGGTTTTACACCGGGGGCGGTTACAAGGGTAGGAGCCAGAGGGTAGGGAAGGTGGTTTGGGGATTTCATAGGGATGAACTAAGAGGTTACGAAGGTTAGGTGGACGGCGGAAAGACACTCTTGGTGGAGTGGGGAGGATTTCATGAAGGATGGATCTCATTTCAGAGCAGGATTTGAGGAAGAGAGCCACATTCAGAGTCTGATCCAGTCCCGGAAAGTATCCTGTCACAAGAGGGGCACTTTTGTGGTTCTTCTGTGGGAGGTTCTGGGTTTGACGGGATGAAGAAGTGGCTCTGGTTATTTGCTTCTGTACCAGGTCGGGAGGGTAGTTGCGGGATGTGAAAGCTGTTGTCAGGTTGTTGGTGTAATGGTTCAGAGATTCCGGACTGGAGCAGATTCGTTTGCCACGAAGACCTAGGCTGTAGGGAAGGGACCGTTTGATGTGGAATGGGTGGCAGCTGTCATAATGGAGGTACTGTTGCTTGTTGGTGGGTTTGATGTGGACGGATGTGTGAAGCTGGCCATTGGACAGATGGAGGTCAACGTCAAGGAAAGTGGCGTGGGATTTGGAGTAGGACCAGGTGAATCTGATGGAACCAAAGGAGTTGAGGTTGGAGTGGAAATTCTGGAGTTCTTCTTCACTGTGAGTCCACATCATAAAGATGTCATCAATAAATCTGTACGAAACTTTGGGTTGGCAGGCCTGGGTAACCAAGAAGGCTTCCTCTAAGCGACCCATGAATAGGTTGGCGTACAAGGGGGCCATCCTGGTACCCATGGCTGTTCTCTTTAATTGTTGGTATGTCTGGCCTTCAAAAGTGAAGAAGTTGTGGGTCAGGATGAAACTGGCTAGGGTAATGAGGAAAGAAGTTTTAGGTAGGGTGGCAGGTGATCGGCGTGAAAGGAAGTGCTCCATCGCAGCGAGGCCCTTGACGTGCGGAATATTTGTGTATAAGGAAGTGGTATCAATGGTTACAAGGATGGTTTCTGGGGGTAACGGATTGGGTAAGGATTCCAGGCGTTCGAGAAAGTGGTTGGTGTCTTTGATGAAGGATGGGAGACTGCATGTAATGGGTTGAAGGTGTTGATCTACGTAGGCAGAGATACGTTCTGTGGGGGCTTGGTAACCAGCTACAATGGGGCGGCCGGGATGATTGGGTTTGTGAATTTTAGGTAGAAGGTAGAAGGTAGGGGTGCGGGGTGTCGGTGGGGTCAGGAGGTTGATGGAGTCAGGTGAAAGGTTTTGCAGAGGGCTTAAGGTTCTGAGGATTCGTTGAAGCTCCGCCTGGACATCAGGAATGGGATTACCTTGGCAAACTTTGTATGTGGTGTTGTCTGAAAGCTGACTCAGTCCCTCCGCCACATACTCCCGGTGATCAAGTACCACTGTCGTGGAACCCTTGTCCGCCGGAAGAATGACGATGGATTGGTCAGCCTTCAGATCACGGATAGCCTGGGCTTCAGCAGTGGTGATGTTGGGAGTAGGATTAAGGTTTTTTAAGAAGGACTGAGAGGCAAGGCTGGAAGTCAGAAATTCCTGGAAGGTTTGGAGAGGGTGATTTTGAGGAAGAGGAGCTGGGTCCCGCTGTGACGGAGGACGGAACTGTTCCAGGCAGGGTTCAATTTGGATATTGTCTTGGGGAGTTGGATCATTAGGAGTAGGATTAGGATCATTTTTCTTCGTGGCAAAGTGATATTTCCAGCAGAGAGTACGAGTGTAGGACAGTAAATCTTTGACAAGGGCTGTTTGGTTGAATCTGGGAGTGGGGCTGAAGGTGAGGCCTTTGGATAGGACCGAGGTTTCGGATTGGGAGAGAGGTTTTGAGGATAGGTTAACTACTGAATTAGGGTGTTGTGGTTACAGATTGTGTTGATTGGAATTTTGATGTTTTGGAGGAAGTGGAGCTGGAGGTGGGACATTGAGTAGATGGGAGAGACTGGGTCTGTGTGCAATGAGAGGAGGTTGAGGTTTGTTGGAAAGGTTGTGAAGGGTGAGTGAGTTGCCTTTCCGGAGGTGGGAAACCAGGAGATTGGATAGTTTTTTGAGGTGGAGGGTGGCATGCTGTTCTAATTTGTGGTTGGCCTGTAGGAGGATGCTCTGAACAGCCGGTGTGGATGTGGGAGAGGAAAGATTGAGGACTTTTATTAAGGATAGGAGTTGACGGGTGTGTTCATTGGCTGAGTTGATGTGTAGGTGAAGGATTAGGTGGGTAAGGGCAATGGATTGTTCAGTTTGGAACTGGTATAGGGACTGATGGAAAGAAGGGTTGCAGCCAGAGATGGGTACTTTAAGTGTGAGGCCTTTGGGGGTAATGCCAAATGTCAGACAAGCCTGAGAAAATAAAATATGGGAGCGTAATCTGGCTAGGGGGAAGGCATGTTTGCGGAGGGAATGTAAATAAAACTTAATGGGGTCGTTGTGGGGGTGTTGTGAGGGTGACATGGTATTAGAAGGTGGAAAGTGTAACATGAGGCTGAAATGAAAATAAAAATATATGGGGAGAGATAAAGGTGAACTAGAAAGCAACTGGAGTACTGGTGTGAAAAAAGGCGAAAAAGTGTTGGTTAGAGGTGGGCTATGTTGATCCTATGGTGAACTTGGGTTGGTAGACAACGATGTGCATAAAGGTTAGGTGGTTGTGTTGCCGCCACAACACGTTAAAGGGTGGAGAAATTCTGGACAATTTCGAAAAAACTATGTGTAAATGTATTAAAAGGAGTGGTTTTGTGGTGGCAGATTATGAAAATGAGACTAACAATTGTCTGACAAGAAATAATGACGTTAAAACCTGTGGGAAGCGGCTAAAAATGATCAGTGATGTGAGAAAAATGGAAATGGAAATAAAGCAAAAGTTATTAGAACTAGCCGAAATGGTTGTTTAATAGGTGAAAGGCACTGTTTGTGAACTAGAAACGGTGGATTTTATAGCAGCGGTGGTGTTGAAAGTGTAAAAAAAATTTTTTTGGTTATGGTTTGTAAATGGGTTACGTATTATTATTTATTATGGAGTATATATCGGTGGGATAAAATTGTATAGTAGAATACGGTAAAAAGGAGAAGGTAAATACAAAGTAAAACTACTGGCAAAAACAGAAAGAGAAAATAAGACACCAGAAAAGATTTCGAAATGTAACAGCGACAATAACAAACGTAATTGTTGGGCTCAAATTAATGATATGAATATAACAGAGGGAAACATTCCACGTGGGAAAAATATATGTAAAAACAAAGATGATGTGACTTACCAAACGAAAGCGCTGACAGGTCGATAGACACACAAACAAACACAAACATATACACAAAATTCAAGCTTTCGCAACAAACGGTTGCTTCATCGGGAAAGAGGGAAGGAGAGGGAAAGACGGTAAGGGAGAGGGTAAGGAGTCATTCCAATCCCGGGAGCGGAAAGACTTACCTTAGTGGGAAAAAAGGACAGGTACACTCTCGCACACACACGCATATCCATCCGCATATACACAGACACAAGCAGACATTTGTAAAGGCAAAGAGTTTGGGCAGAAATGTCAGTCGAGGCGGAAGTGCAGAGGCAAAGATGTTGTTGAAAGACAGATGAGGTATGAGCGGCGGCAACTTGAAATTAGCAGAGGTTGAGGCCTGGCAGATAACGAGAAGAGAGGATATACTGAAGGGCAAGATACCATGTCCGGAGTTCTGACAGGTTGGTGTTAGTGGGAAGTATCCAGATAACCCGGACGGTGTAACACTGTACCAAGATGTGCTGACCGTGCACCAAGGCATGTTTAGCCACAGGGTGATCCTCATTACCAACAAACACTGTTTCCCTGTGTCCATTCATGCGAATGGACAGTTTGCTGCTGGTCATTCCCACATAGAAAGCTTCACAGTGTAGGCAGGTCAGTTGGTAAATCACGTGGATGCTTTCACACGTGGCTCTGCCTTTGATCGCGTACACCTTCCAGCTTACAGGACTGGAGTAGGTGGTGGTGGGAGGGTGCATGGGACAGGTTTTACACCGGGGCGGTTACAAGGGTAGGAGCCAGAGGGTAGGGAAGGTGGTTTGGGGATTTCATAGGGATGAACTAACAGGTTACGAAGGTTAGGTGGATGGCGGAAAGACACTCTTGGTGGAGTGGGGAGGATTTCATGAAGGATGGATCTCATTTCAGGGCAGGATTTGAGGAAGTCGTATCCCTGCTGGAGAGCCACATTCAGAGTCTGATCCAGTCTCGGCAAGTATCCTGTCACAAGAGGGGCACTTTTGCGGTTCTTTTGTGGGAGGTTCTGGGTTTGAGGAGATGAGGAAGTGGCTCTGGTTATTTGCTTCTGTACCAGGTCAGGAGGGTAGTTGCGGGATGCGAAAGCTGTTTTCAGGTTGTTGGTGTAATGGTTCAGGGATTCCAGACTGGAGCAGATTCGTTTGCCACGAAGACCTAGGCTGTAGGGAAGGGACCGTTTGATGTGCAATGGGTGGCAGCTGTAATAATGGAGGTACTGTTGCTTGTTGGTGGGTTTGATGTGGACGAACGTGTGAAGCTGGCCATTGGTCAGATGGAGGTCAACGTCAAGGAAAGTGGCATGGGATTTAGAGTAGGACCAGGTGAATCTGATGGAACCAAAGGAGTTGAGGTTGGAAAGAAAATTCTGGAGTTCTTCTTCACTGTGAGTCCAGATCATAAAGATGTCATCAATAAATCTGTACCAAACTTTGGGTTGGCAGGCCTGGGTAATCAAGAAGGCTTCCTCTAAGCGACCCATGAATAGGTTGGCGTATGAGGGGGGACATCCTGGTACCCATGGCTGTTCCCTTTAATTGTTGGTATGTCTGGCCTTCAAAAGTGAAGAAGTTGTGGGTCAGGATGAATCCGGCTAAGGTAATGAAGAAAGAGGTTTTAGGTAGGGTGGCAGGTGATCGGCGTGAAAGGAAGTGCTCCATCGCAGCGAGGCCCTGGACGTGCGGAATATTTGTGTATAAGGAAGTGGCATCAATGGTTACAAGGATGGTTTCCGGGGGTAACAGACTGGGTAAAGATTCCAGGCGTTTGAGAAAGTGGTTGGTGTCTTTGATGAAGGATGGGAGACTGCATGTAATGGGTTGAAGGTGTTGATCTACGTAGGCAGAGATACGTTCTGTGAAATATGTTCTGTGAAATCCCCAAACCACCTTCCCTACTCTCTGGCTCCTACCCTTGTAACCGCCCCCCCGGTGTAAAACCTGTCCCATGCACCCTCCCACCACCACCTACTCCAGTCCTGTAACCCGGAAGGTGTACACGATCAAAGGCAGAGCCACATGTGAAAGTACCCACGTGATTTACCAGCTGACCTGCCTACACTGTGAAGCTTTCTACTTGGAAATGACCAGCAACAAACTGTCCATTTGCATGAATGGACACAGGCAGACATTGTTTGTTGGTAATGAGGATCACCCTGTGGCTAAACATGCCTTGGTGTACGGCCAGCACATGTTGGTACAGTGTTACACTGTCCGGGTTATCTGGATACTTCCCACTAACACCAACCTGTTTTAACTCTGGAGATGGGCTCTTGCCCTTCAGTATATCCTCTCTTCTTGTTATCCGCCAGGCCTCAATCTCCGCTAATTTCAATTTGCCGCCGCTCATACCTCACCTGTCTTTCAACATCTTTGCCTCTGTACTTCAGCCTCGACTGACATCTCTGCCCAAATGTCTGCTTTGTGTGTGTGTGCGCGCGCGCGTGAGTGTATACCTGTCCTTTTTTCCCCCTAAGGTAAGTCTTTCCACTCCCGGGAATGGAATGACTCCTTACCCTCTCCCTTAAAACCCACATCATTTCGTCTTTCCCTCTCCTTCCCTCTTTCCTGATGAAGCAACCGTTGGTTGCGAAAGCTATAATTTTGTGTGTATGTTTGTGTTTGTTTGTGTGTCTATCGACCTGCCAGCACTTTCGTTTGGTAAGTCACATCATTTTTGTTTTTAGATATATTTTTCCCACGTGGAATGTTTCCCTCTATTATATTCATATCATTAATTTGAACCCAACAGTTATGTTTGTTATTGTCACTGTTGCATTTCGAAATCTTTCCTTTCAACTTATTTTCTCTTTCTGTTTTTGCAAGTAGTTTCACTTTGTATTCACCTTCTCCTCTTTACCGAATCTACCATACAATTTTATCCTACCTATATATACTCAATAATACGTAACCCACTTCCAAACCATGACCAAAAAAATTTTTTCCGCTTTCAACACTACCACTGCTATAAAATCCACCGTTTCCAGTTCACAAACAGCTCCTTTTAGTTATTGAACAGCCATTTGAGCTAGTTCTAATAACTTTCGCTTTTTTTCCATTTCTGTTTTTCCCACATCATTGATCTTTTTTAGCCGCTTCCCACAGGTTTTAACGTCATTATTTCTTCGTCAGACAATTGTTAGCCTCATTTTCACAATCTGCCACCACAAAACCACTCCTTTTAATACATTTACACGCAGTTTTTTTCGAAATTTACCCGTATTGCTCCATCCTTTAACGTGTTTTGGCGGCAACACTACCACCTAACCTTTGTGCACATAGTTGTCTACCAACCCAAGTTCACCACAGGATCAACGTAGCCCAGCTCTAACCAACACTTTTTAGCCTTTTTTCATGCCAAATCTCCAGTTACTTTCTAGTTCACCTTTATCTCTCCCCATATATTTTTATTTTCATTTCAGCCTCATGTTACACTTTCCACCTTCTAATACCATGTCACCCTCACAACATCCCCACAATGACCCCATTAAGTTTTATTTACATTCCCTCCGCAAACATGCCTTCACCCTAGCCAGATTACACTCCCATATTTTATTTTCTCAGGCTTGTCTGACATTTGGCATTACCCCCAAAGGCCTCACACTTAAAGTATCCATCTCTGGCTGCAACCCTTCTTTCCATCAGTCCCTATACCAGTTCCAAACTGAACAATCCATTCCCCTCACCCACCTAATCCTTCACCTACACATCAACTCAGCCAATGAACACACCCGTCAACTCCTATCCTTAATAAAAGTCCTCAATCTTTCCTCTCCCACATCCACACCGGCTGTTCAGAGCATCCTCCTCCAGGCCAACCGCAAATTAGAACAGCATGCCACCCTCCACCTCAAAAAACTATCCAATCCCCTGGTTTCCCACCTCCGGAAAGGCAACTCACTCACCCTTCACAACCTTTCCAGCAAACCTCGACCTCCTCTCATTGCACACAGACCCAGTCTCTACCATCTACTCAATCTCCCAATTCCAGCTCCACTCCCCCCAAAACCTCAAAATTCCAATCAACACAATCTGTAACCACAACACCCTAATTCAGTAGTTAACCTTTCCTCCAAACCTCTCTCCCAATCCGAAACCTCTGTCCTATCCAAAGGCCTCACCTTCAGCCCCACTCCCAGATTCAACCAAACAGCCCTTGTCAAAGATTTACTGTCCTACACCCGTACTCTCTGCTGGAACTATCACTTTTCCACGGAGAAAAATGATCCTAATCCTACTCCTAATGATCCAACTCCCCAAGACTATCCAAATTGAACCCTGCCTGGAACAGTTCCGTCCTCCGTCACAGCGGGACCCAGCTCCTCTTCCTCAAAATCACCCTCTCCAAACCTTCCAGGAATTTCTGACTTCCAGCCTTGCCTCTCAATCCTTCTTAAAAAAACCTTAATCCTACTCCCAACATCACCACTGCTGAAGCCCAGGCTATCCGTGATCTGAAGGCTAACCAATCCATCGTCATTCTTCCGGCGGACAAGTGTTCCACGACCGTGTTACTTGATCGTCGGGAGTATGTGGCTGTGGGACTGTGTCAGCTTTCAGACAACACCACATACAAAGTTTGTCAAGGTAATCCCATTCCTGATGTCCAGGCGGAGCTTCAAGGAATCCTCAGAACCTTAGGCCCCCTATAAAACCTTTCACCTGACCCCACCAACCTCCTGACCCCACCGACACCCCGCACCCCTACCTTCTACCTTCTTCCTAAAATTCACAAACCCAATCATCCCGGTCGCCCCATTGTAGCTGGTTACCAAGCCCCCACAGAAGGTATCTCTGCCTACGTATATCAACACCTTCAACCCATTACATGCAGTCTCCCGTCCTTCATCAAAGACACCAACCACTTTCTCGAACGCCTGGAATCCTTACCCAATCCGTTACCCCCGGAAACCATCCTTGTAACCATTGATGCCACTTCCTTATACACAAATATTCCGCACGTCCAGGGCCTCGCTGTGATGGAGCACTTCCTTTCACACCGATCACCTGCCACCCTACCTAAACCCTCTTTCTCATTACATTAGCCACAACTGCTTCACATTTGAAGGCCAGACATACCAACAATTAAAGGGAACAGCCATGGGTACCAGGATGGCCCCCTCTTACGCCAACTTATTCATGGGTCGCTTAGAGGAAGCCTTCTTGGTTACCCAGGCCTGCCAACCCAAAGTTTGGTACAGATTTATTGATGACATCTTCATGATCTGGATTCACAGTGAAGAAGACCACCAGAATTTCCTCTCCAACCTCAACTCCTTTGGTTCCATCAGATTCACCTGGTCCTACTCTAAATCCCATGCCACTTTCCTTGACGTTGACCTCCACCTGTCCAATGGCCAGCTTCACACGTCCGTCCACATCAAACCCACCAACAGGCAACAGTACCTCCATTATGACAGCTGCCACCCATTCCACATCAAATGGTCCCTTCCCTACAGCCTAGGTCTTCGTGGCAAACGAATCTGCTCCAGTCTGGAATCCCTGAACCATTACACCAACAACCTGAAAACAGCTTTCACATCCCGCAACTACCCTCCCGACCTGGTACAGAAGCAAATAACCAGAGCCACTTCCTCATCCCTTCAAACCCAGAACCTCCCACAGAAGAATCCCAAAAGTGCCCCTCTTGTGACAGGATACTTTCCGGGACTGGATCAGACTCTGAATGTGGCTCTCCAGCAGGGATACGACTTCCTCAAATCCTGCCCTGAAATGAGATCCATCCTTCATGAAATCCTCCCCACTCCACCAAGAGTGTCTTTCCACCGTCCACCTAACCTCCGTAACCTCTTAGTTCATCCCTATGAAATCCCCAAACCACCTTCCCTACCCTCTGGCTCCTACCCTTGTAACCGCCCCCGGTGTAAAACTTGTCCCATGCACCCTCCCACCACCACTTACTCCAGTCCTGTAACCCGGAAGGTGTACACGATCAAAGGCAGAGCCACGTGTGAAAGCACCCACGTGATTTACTAACTGACCTGCCTACACTGTGAAGCTTTCTATGTGGGAATGAACAGCAACAAACTGTCCATTCCCATGAATGGACACAGGCAAACAGTGTTTGTTGGTAATGAGGATCACCCTGTGGCTAAACATGCCTTGGTGCACGGCCAGCACATCTTGGCACAGTGTTACACCGTCCGGGTTATCTGGATACTTCCCACTAACACCAACCTGTCAGAACTCCGGAGATGGGAACTTGCTCTTCAACATATCCTCTCTTCCCGTTACCCACCAGGCCTCAACCTCCGCTAATTTCAAGTTGCCGCCACTCATACCTCACCTGTCATTCAACAACATCTTTGCCTCTGCACTTCCACCTCGACTGACATCTCTGCCCAAACTCTTTGCCTTTACAAATGTCTGCTTGTGTCTGTATATGTGTGGATGGATATGCGTGTGTGTGCGAGTGTATACCCGTCCTTTTTTCCCCCTAAGGTCAGTCTTTCCGCACCCGGAATTGGAATGACTCCTTACCCTCTCCCTTAAAACCCACATCCTTTCGTCTTTCCCTCTCCTTCCCTCTTTCCTGATGAAGCAACCGTTGGTTGCGAAAGCTTGAATTTTGTGTGTATGTTTGTGTGTGTTTGTGTGTCTATCGACCTGCCAGCACTTTCGTTTGGTAAGTCACATCATCTTTGTTTTTTATATTTGCTACTACATACAGCAGTGATTAATTCAGTTCATATAGAGTCAGCTTGTGAAAATACAAATAATTACTCAGACATTGCCCTTCAGCGCATACTGATAATTTTAGCTAATACAGCTTTTGAACATGGGTCCTCTGTGTCTAGTGCTTCAGTGTGTATGTTCTCTTTGCAAAATATGAATGGTGTGATATTTTTGGAAAGGTGGCTTACACATGAAACTAGTGGTGGACTTTTGACCAAGTGAAAGCTGTTACAGAAAACATCTGGAACAGTGCAAGATATCTTAAAGTCTGTATTCCAAAGCAAAGTGCAGTCCATGCCATATCCAAGTTACACCTACAACAAATAGTTTGCACTAGAAACACCTGTGCCAAACTGATAGTACACTCACTGCCCACTCCACAGGTCTTATCACACTGACTGATGCTGATGCTCGACTTGGTTATACAAGGTCTGTTCAAAAAATTCTGGAAGTTTGTCCAAAAAATTTTTCTTCGCTTACCTATTGTGCATGATCTCCATCAAAATACTCTCCTCCACAGTTGATACACTGTTGCCAATGCGGTTTTCACTTCGGGAAACAGTCTTGGTATGCCTCTTGTGGATCACACAAAGTGCCATCTGCAAGTTGTCTTTTATTTAGTATATTGTTGCATATCTTTGTCCTTTCAACCGGGTTTTCAACTTTGGAAATAAAAAAGGTCCACAGGAGCCAGATCTGGAGAGTATGGAAGATGAGGCAGCACAGCGTTTTCGTTTTTTTGTACAATAGTCATGCACCAACAGGGATGAATGTGTGGGTGTATTATTGCGATGCATGAGCCATAAACTGTACCGCCACATTTCAGGACATTTCCTTCTGACATTTTCTCACAAGCATCGCAACACTTCCCAGTAGTACCATCGATTAACAGTTTGTTCCTGTGGCATGAATTCATGATGAATTAATCCTTCAAAGTCGAAGAAAAATATCAGCATGGCTCTGACATTTGACCTGAACTGGAAAGCTTTTTTTGGTCTTGGAGAACCTTTCCCGACCCTTTGTGAAGACTGAACCTTGGTCTCAACATCATAACTGTAGTCCCACATCTCATCACCACATATGATTGTCTTAAGGAACATCTCATTCTCATTTGAACAATCCAAGAGCTCTTCACAGATTGTGAGGCGAAACTCTTTCAGGTCTTGACTCATGAGCTGTGGGATGCACTTGGTGGAAACACAATGCATTCCAAGATGCTGTGTCAGGATTTCATGTCATGATCCAACTGAAATGTTACATTCTTCTCCAATCTCAAGAACAGTCAGTCTTTGATTGGCACACAAAATTTTGTTGATGTTCCTGACACGAGCATCGTTGGTAGACATTGAAGGGCGTCATCTTTTGTCCAGCCATTTTTAAGCTGTTTGAACCATTCATAACACCAAGTATAGCTCAGGCACTCATCATTGTAGGCTTCCTGCATCATTAGCTGTGTCTCTGTAAATGTTTTCTTGAGTTTCACACAAAATTTAATGCAGACATGTTGCTCCTCAAGCCCTGCCACTTGGAAATTCACAAACTGTGTGATACAACATTCTACTCAATACAGCTCTGAAAAATAACTAATAGACATACAGCAATGAAACTTCCGCCAGTTACACACTAAATGCCGGCATGTGCAAAAATGCCAACCACATTTCTCTTCAACACAATGTTGGCACAAAATTACGAATGTTCCGGAATTTTTAAACAGACTTTGTTTGCCACATTCTGGCATGGTCTCTTCAGAGTGCACTCCTTATTACAAGCACCATTGAGTTGTGGCACCAAAGCATGTGGCAGTAATGTTGAGACAGCTGTTCAGTTTCCATTTTAATACTGGTTGGCGCTGCTACATCCCCTTCCTACCGACAGCGACCCCCAGGGGAGAAGAAAGTAGGTGGTGTGTGATCTGGATTAGCTGGCTGTGGGGAAAGGCGGTGGATCGATGTCCATGGATGTTGAGCCAGAAGGTTGAGGCAGGATGAGGACAGTTTCCATTTCAATACTGGTTGGCGCTGCTACATCCCCTTCCTACCGACAGCGACCCCCAGGGGAGAAGAAAGTAGGTGGTGTGTGATCTGGATTAGCTGGCTGTGGGGAAAGGCAGTGGATCGATGTCCATGGATGTTGAGCCAGAAGGTTGAGGCAGGATGAGGAATGGAAGTTCTATGAGCCACTGCAGGATTAGAGGGTCTGCTGAAGGTGGAGAAACAGGCAGTTGTTAACCAGGATGACAGGAGCGAAGTTAATTTCAGTGATACTACTGAATTCTGTGGTCTGAGACAACAGGATACGTCATAGACCTGTGGTGGGTGGAGATTGTCCAGTGGGTCCAAGTTGCCCAAGTTGGATGGTGACCAAGGTATTGGACTCGTGCCATGGTGCCCACCCAGAAGGGAGAGACCTCAGTGGCAAAATGCACTGGAGGCAGATGCAACATGTTCAAGAGGATGCAGCCATGAAGTTGCTCCACTGGGCTGTAGCTTTCAATCAGGGTGCCTTTGTAAGTTGCTAGAAAGCCACAGAGTGCATTATGTGCAGTGTGTCAGACGTGATTTACTTATGAATGACAGCCTCGCAATAGCCCGTCCTAGATGCGAGTCCATTGGCTGAAGGTTTGAACCTCAAATATTTCATTGATGGCTGCATGAAGGAACATGTGTGCAGGTTGTGTTTTTGTCTTTTTTTTTTTTTTTTTTTGTCAGTCTCTGAAACAAAAGCTTGATACTGTGAAGGGGGTCCTCTGTTGTTACACCTGTCACCAAGATATCATAAAAGTATGTTTGAAATATCACGTAGTAATTGATCCATAAAATGTTGGAATATGGTAGGGGCCAAAGAGATTTTGAAAGACAACTGATGATGATGGTAGAGGCAATATGGCTTGTAATGTTGTGTCCAAGGGAAGTTGGAAGTATGCATCTGTGAGGTTATTGAATGAGGTGACATGTTCTACTTTTGCAAAGAGTCCACTGGAGTCAGTAAAGGACACATTCCACTTTAGCTTGTATGTTTGTTGTCACTTTGAAGTCACCACATTGTCTTGTGGAGCAGTTGGGTTTGCGTGCTGTTAACGGTGGAGGGACCTGGTGGCTGTGTGGAATAGGCATTAGGACTTCTTCTTTGGTGCGTCATTAAAGCAGTGCAAGGCTCTTCGGATTGCATGGCATGCACTTTTCCATTAGCCATATGCCCAAAAGTGTGGAAAGAGAGTATTCCAAAAACATCATCATCAGGGTCAGCTACTACAAGAAAATTTATTGTACAGATAACTTCATTGTGAGTGAGTGGAACTGAAAACTTTCCTAGAAAGGGTGCATTATGATGTCCATAGGCCCAAAGATTTGCCTCAGTTGTGTGAGAGGTATCGACTGTAAACTTGACACTTAACCCGAAACATCTCTGAAATGAAATGTGCGTAACTAGAAACGTGTGTCTCAGACCACCTAATATTTTATATCACAGAACTCCACATAAATTGACAGAAATCAAGAAAATAGCCAGTTAATTCATGTTATAAGTAAATTTAATACTTTTCAGCCCATATAAACACTTTGTTGTTTAAATTATATAAAATAAACACGAAATATCTCAAGTACGTGCAGTCATGCAGTGTCAGATTTCATATGATTTTAACCACTATTATACCAGACAATATATTCCTAAATATAAATACAATATTGCAGAAAATGTAAAAAAATATAATCAACTGAACTGAAATAATAAATCACACATCTTTTGCACAGTCGACGTGCATCTTTCTGCTGCATTCCAGGCAAACTGGGTGACCACATTAGATGCACTTATACGCCATTTTCCTCTTGTTGGACGCAGGGCACTTCATACACATCTTCCTTTGTTCATTCTAATACTTGGTATGCCTTCACTTGATTGCTGAGTGTCTCCCAGAACTTTGTGGATCATTTCCTTGATATTTCTAGGTAAATTTTGAATTTCCAGGTGTCTTTTTAGATGTCACTCTATCAGCTCCATGGCCAGACTTTTGGTGAATTTGAGACGAGTTAGCATGGGGTTTCCTCTGTAGCACAAATAAAGAACAAAAGTGTTCATGCAACTGATGTTTATAAGTGTGCCATTGGCCAGCGCCTTGTAAGTCTGTTTGTCAAATAATTGGCACATTTCATGTCAAGCAAATCTACTCCATATTTCATTGTATTGTAGTAACAATCAATTTCTGGCTTATTTTTTATGGTATCATTTTCAATGGAATGATGCATTGAAGACACAAGAATTACTGCCTTGTTTCTCTTAGGAACAAATGAAACCAGTGTTGTATTCTCAGTGAATCCATATAATACTGACCCAACTGGCCTACTTTTATCAGCCTAAAACTCTTGGGGAATTTCGCGTTTGTTCTTTCTGACCGTTCCTATGTATATTAGTCCTCTCTTGCTTAGCTCACGAATGAGTTCTAGAGATGTAAACCAGTTGTCAGTGGTAATGTTTCTGTTACTTCATTCTATTGGTTTGCACAGACGTAAAACAGCCTGAGTTGGTTTGGCAAGCTTCTACTCTTCTTTTGTCAGGCCACATCCATCACTATCTTTCCCTGAATATATGTAGGCATTGAAGAGGTAAGTGCTTCCAGAGTCTGACAGGCACATAATTTTTATGCCATATTTGGCTAGTTTGCTAGGCAAATAATGCAGAAAGGACATTTTTCCCTGAATGGTATTAACATTTGATCCACTGTAACATTGCCTTTAACACAGTATAATTGCTGAGAACTGAAAATGAATTTCTCAAAAATCTTTGATTTGCAGCTGCGTGATTTGACTTCTTTCTTTCATCTGTGGTAGTCGCATCGTCAAGCCTCAGGCTGCTTTGAAGCATTTCAAAGTGCTTTGCCGACATTATCACCACAAATTTAGGACGACCGGTCAGATCCTTTTCGAAAAGACACAACATAACTTCATGAGATGATCTGAATGTTGATGTCATCATTAGAAGTCCTATCAAAGCTTTGATTTCAACATTGTCAGTATCTCTTTAATTGGACAGATTAGTTGTTTCCTGAAACATTGCCCTTATTGTATTCAGTTTCATGTTTGTATGTAAAACTATTTCATCTATCATGTTGTCATCAAATAAATTCTCTCATATTTGATATTTAGTAAGACTTTGTCCCAAACTTCAACTTTTGGATGTTAGGCCAAGCATTCCTCCTTTCAGAATGTTGTGCTCTGGTGTTCTTCTCGTTCTAACAGGCTCAGAACGTTCCCATTGGAAAATATACCATAAAAGTACTGTGTTTGCTGTGAGGTATTAAACATTTTCTTCACTACTATCACTCTCTGTTTCATGGTGTGGTGACTGTCACCTATCACGAAATCTGGATCATCATCAGAATCATCAAATGTGCTGTCATCGATCCCATTTTCCATATCATCTAAATCCTGTAACTGCGCTTGCATCCAAGCTTCCAAATCTGGATTAGCTGCAGGTATGTTACTCTTCTTAGAAAGTCAATCCATGTTGTACCTGAAATATGACATAAATTCTCACATAGAAGAAGACCCTATAAAATAACAGCCACTGAAAGCGGAATATGTCGTAATTAGAAACATGCGGTCTATTGGACGTACCAAATTCTTGTACATAATACGAAACATGCAGTGTCTCAGGCACACAACTTTGCGCACTCCTCTAAATAATATGCTGTATGTCTTCACTGACGAAGTAAAACTGATTGTTGACTGCTGCTTTACATGCAGCAAGTATGGTGGTGAAGGTACTGGGAAAGTGAAGCCGCACTTTTTTGCAGCGCTACCACACTCAACATTTAAAATAAACGAGGGGTCTGAGAGACCAATGTTTCGGGTTAAGGGTTAAGTAAGTAAATTGCTTTAGCAAGGACACAGTAACAATGATGTCCAGAAATAATTTCACGGGTTATTTTCGTATGAACGTATCTTGAGTACATTTCCTAGGTAGTGTTGTGAGAGATCTGGACTTCGGTAGAGTTCTCCAATCACTTGGTACACATTTATAGGTTGGGACGCATCTGTATTGGAACTGCTACAGTTTACCTGTTTTTGCAAATGTCCCCTATTACCACACCTTTGGTATCCACTGC
This sequence comes from Schistocerca nitens, assembly GCF_023898315.1. Taxonomy (NCBI): domain Eukaryota; kingdom Metazoa; phylum Arthropoda; class Insecta; order Orthoptera; family Acrididae; genus Schistocerca; species Schistocerca nitens. Next base: position 260,431,123 of record NC_064615.1, read on the forward strand.
ATCTCTGGTGAAGCAAACATTGTTTGCAGTCAGGCAGCAGTGCTGCCACTGTCATGGTGTGTTGGCACAGATGTGGTTGTTTATGAGACTGTGTGGACTCTGGAGCAGTTGGGAACCCAGCAGACGTGACCTGACGACTTGGATAGCTGGTGCCGGAAAGCCAACTGCTGCAACATCTTCCCCCATTGTAAATGATCTCTGAGCTATGCGGACAATTTCATAGGCATGGGCCATTCACATTACTTCCATCAGAGATGGATCTGATTTCCTCAGTATGCAGTCCCTCATGTCCCAGTCAGGGGTAATGTACTATAACATTCCGGATTAGAGACTCTGTGTAATTTTATCCACATTATAATTGGCAATTCTTACTTAATCCCTAAAGGTTGGCAGCCAAATCTATGAGAGGCTGATTAGGCCACTTCTGCCTCTATCAAAATTCTAATGTGACTGTGATGATACTTTTTTTATGGAAGAAAAAGAAAACAGTCTGGACAATTCAAGTTCCTCTAGATTCACAAGTGCTCTAGTTTTTTTGTCACATTAACTCGAAAGAAATTCAGTCACAAGTTCAATACATACATGCAGGCAGGAATTTGCAGTGAAATAATGTTCACCACTCACAACATTTTTAAGTTTTAACAAACTTGAGTGTATTAAAAAAAATAAAGTACCACTTATTACAATTAATAATCGTTCATTACTGCAAAATACCATCTGACTGAGGGCTTAAATAAATGGAACAGTATCAAAAGTTCACATTAACTTCAGAAAACTTATGAAAAATGTGCAAAGTTATTTTAGCACAAATCTAAAGCTAAAGTTCTGTAATTGTGAACTAACTAAATTCTGAGTGCAGATCTCTCTCAAAATTAAATGCAGACAATTTTTTAAAGTTTGTACTAGATCGCCTAGTGTGAAATATTCAAAGACTACATGTGAAAATATTTCAGAGTTTTCACTGTTGACATTGCAACCAGTTCCCCTGATGCAAAATTAAGTTGAAAATATTTTATATTTCAGCTTTTATATACGTGAAAATCACAAGTCTACAACCAAATATGTAGAAATATTGTTTGATTCACTCGCGAGGCACCCGTAGATTCACATATGTCCTATCTGCTCCAGTTATCAACCTCGACTGATGCACTAGTACAAAAAGCAGCCCCATATGAAAATGGTTGCTGTTATTTTAGACCCTTTTTAAACACTCACATCAACATGAGTTAAATGAACACTCTTCAAAATTCTGAAACATACTTAAAACTGTAAATTTAATGTTATATACATGTATTATGCATTAATTTGCACGTAAATTTCCTCAGGTTTCTAACACTGTTCTTAGTTTATCTGTAACTTAAATAGTTTGATTACAAATAATGGTTTTGTGCATGTTAATGTTACTTTGCATTGTTAGGTTATCAATAAAAAATTAAAAATAACAACAGTTGTCTATTCCTAATTATGTCTACTTAGTAGTGCTGCTGCTACTTCTTTCAATATCACCTATCTTTATTTGTTTGAAAGTTCAGGTTTTTATGTGCAGAATGTACATTATGGCTTGTAATTCAAAATAGATGATATTTACAAAAAATTTACTATGACATTTAGATAGTGCTCCATAGATGTTGTGCTTGTATGAATTGCCTAAGGCATTATTGAGATATTAATTGTTAAAGATCATTATATACAGAAAATATTTAACATTGACTAACTTAAAAACTACACTCCTGGAAATTGAAATAAGAACACCGTGAATTCATTGTCCCAGGAAGGGGAAACTGTATTGACACATTCCTGGGGTCAGATACATCACATGATCACACTGACAGAACCACAGGCACATAGACACAGGCAACAGAGCATGCACAATGTCGGCACTAGTACAGTGTATATCCACCTTTCGCAGCAATGCAGGCTGCTATTCTCCCATGGAGACGATCGTAGAGATGCTGGATGTAGTCCTGTGGAACGGCTTGCCATGCCATTTCCACCTGGCGCCTCAGTTGGACCAGCGTTCGTGCTGGACGTGCAGACCGCGTGAGACGACGCTTCATCCAGTCCCCAACATGCTCAATGGGGGACAGATCCGGAGATCTTGCTGGCCAGGGTAGTTGACTTACACCTTCTAGAACACGTTGGGTGGCACGGGATACATGCGGACGTGCATTGTCCTGTTGGAACAGCAAGTTCCCTTGCCGGTCTAGGAATGGTAGAACGATGGGTTCGATGACGGTTTGGATGTACCGTGCACTATTCAGTGTCCCCTCGACGATCACCAGTAGTGTACGGCCAGTGTAGGAGATCGCTCCCCACACCATGATGCCGGGTGTTGGCCCTGTGTGCCTCGGTCGTATGCAGTCCTGATTGTGGCGCTCACCTGCACGGCGCCAAACATGCATACGACCATCATTGGCACCAAGGCAGAAGCGACTCTCATCGCTGAAGACGACACGTCTCCATTCGTCCCTCCATTCACGCCTGTCGCGACACCACTGGAGGCGGGCTGCACGATGTTGGGGCGTGTGCGGAAGACGGCCTAACGGTGTGCGGGACCGTAGCCCAGCTTCATGGAGACGGTTGCGAATGGTCCTCGCCGATACCCCAGGAGCAACAGTGTCCCTAATTTGCTGGGAAGTGGCGGTGCGGTCCCCTACGGCACTGCGTAGGATCCTACGGTCTTGGCGTGCATCCGTGCGTCGCTGCGGTCCGGTCCCAGGTCGACGGGCACGTGCACCTTCCGCCGACCACTGGCGACAACATCGATGTACTGTGGAGACCTCACGCCCCACGTGTTGAGCAATTTGGCGGTACGTCCACCCGGCCTCCCGCATGCCCACTATACGCCCTCGCTCAAAGTCCGTCAACTGCACATACGGTTCACGTCCACGCTGTCGCGGCATGCTACCAGTGTTAAAGACTGCGATGGAGCTCCGTATGCCACGGCAAACTGGCTGACACTGACGGCGGCGGTGCACAAATGCTGCGCAGCTAGCGCCATTCGACGGCCAACACCGCGGTTCCTGGTGTGTCCGCTGTGCCGTGCGTGTGATCATTGCTTGTACAGCCCTCTCGCAGTGTCCGGAGCAAGTATGGTGGGACTGACACACCGGTGTCAATGTGTTCTTTTTTCCATTTCCAGGAGTGTATGCTTAGTAACAAGGACATGTTTCACCCATATACTCTTCCTAATTTTATCTTTGTAACCATGTTACTGGCTTCTCTATCACTAATTGGATTCAGTTTTTAATAGATTCAGTCTTACTTGATAGCTTTTCTGACTATTTGAGTCAGCTACTTCAGTTACCCTTCCTCGTTACACACAAACGGCTGGGTTTTTCTGACCATGATGTCAGAACCATTGTCTATCTGACTTGCAGTCTAAAATTCAATAATCGGAGCATCTTCCATTCATTGCCCAAAAGGGTGTCGCCATCTGTTGATGACAGCATGAGACTAATGCAGTTGCTGGACCCTGCCTGCTTGGCCAACAGCCTCCTCAGCTGTCAAAACACACGTGGCTCATCCACAACTGCTCCTAACATTGCAATAGGATGGGTGCGCATGGCCGCCACTGTTTTTAAAGTTTCTTGTAAACATTTCCAAGATGTACAATTTCAATTACATGATATAGTTTGGGGTTGCCTAATAAGAAAATGGTCTATTGTCTTCCACAGTTGGAAATCTGACAAGCCGAAAAATATAATTTCAATCATTGATGATAAGTTTTCCACTCCTCATGTTGTTCTCTGAATTGGCCGTAAACATTGGTGGAATGGAAGATATTCTTGCTATATTTGCTAATGCTTGCACTGCCCATAATATAGGTGTTGTCAGCTGCTGATAATCCTGTGTAGTTTTCATTAGTAGTTGTTGTTCCTCCATAGTTACACTTGAAACTAGTGGGATCTCTCCTCAATTAATTTGACCATGTGAAAACTTCCAGAGGAGTGGAAGCTATCTAAAATCTGTATTCCCAAGTAAAGGTTAGGCAATGCTATATTGAAGTTCTGCAGATGACAAATAGTCCACACTATAAACACCAAAGCTGCATTGATAGCACCCTCACCACACACTTGGTGTATCGCACCACCCTGACTCAGGCCAGACCTGGACTGGCTTGTTATGCTTCTGATGATGACAAATACCATCTGTGTAGTGGCACCATTGCCGTCTACAGTAACATCGGGTGGTTTCACTACAGATATAAAATATCTCCACTTATCATTTTGTCAGAGACCAATGAAGATGGCACAAAATGAACTGTGGAAGTTCTTGGTCACAAATTAATTTTTTGACACATTTGGATGCATCATCAGACATAGAATGAAGCATAGGAACAAGCCACCCAAAAACAGATATATATATATATATATATATATATATATATATATATATATATATCTAAAAAGAAAGATGATGAGACTTACCAAACAAAAGCGCTGGCAGGTCGATAGACACACAAAAAAACACAAATATACACACAAAATTCTAGCTTTCGCAACCAACGGTTGCTTCGTCAGGAAAGAGGGAAGGAGAGGTAAAGATGAAAGGATGTGGGTTTTAAGGGAGAGGGTAAGGAGTCATTCCAATCCCGGGAGCGGAAAGACTTACCTTAGGGGGAAAAAAGGACAGGTATACACTCGCACACACACACATATCCATCCACACATACAGACACAAGCAGACATATTTAATATGTCTGCTTGTGTCTGTATGTGTGGATGGATATGTGTGTGTGTGCGAGTGTATACCTGTCCTTTTTTCCCCCTAAGGTAAGTCTTTCCGCTCCCGGGATTGGAATGACTCCTTACCCTCTCCCTTAAAACCCACATCCTTTCATCTTTCCCTCTCCTTCCCTCTTTCCTGACGAAGCAACCGTTGGTTGCGAAAGCTAGAATTTTGTGTGTATATTTGTGTTTTTTTGTGTGTCTATCGACCTGCCAGCGCTTTTGTTTGGTAAGTCTCATCATCTTTCTTTTTAGATATATTTTTTCCACGTGGAATGTTTCCCTCTATATATATATATAAAGAAAGATGATGAGACTTACCAAACAAAAGCGCTGGCAGGTCGATAGACACACAAACAAACACAAACATACACACAAAATTCTAGCTTTCGCAACAAACGGTTGCTTCGTCAGGAAAGAGGGAAGGAGAGGGAAAGATGAAAGGAGGTGGGTTTTAAGGGAGAGGGTAAGGAGTCATTCCAATCCCAGGAGCGGAAAGACTTACCTTAGGAGGAAAAAAAGGACGGGTATACACTCGCGCACACACACACACACATATCCATCCGCATATACACAGACACAAGCAGACATTTCTCTGCCCAAACTCTTTGCCTTTACAAATGTCTGCTTGTGTCTGTGTATATGCGGATGGATATGTGTGTGTGTGTGCGAGTGTATACCCGTCCTTTTTCCCCCCTAAGGTAAGTCTTTCCGCTCCTGGGATTGGAATGACTCCTTACCCTCTCCCTTAAAACCCACCTCCTTTCATCTTTCCCTCTCCTTCCCTCTTTCCTGACGAAGCAACCGTTTGTTGCGAAAGCTAGAATTTTGTGTGTATGTTTGTGTTTGTTTGTGTGTCTATCGACCTGCCAGCGCTTTTGTTTGGTAAGTCTCATCATCTTTCTTTTTGGATATATTTTTTCCACGTGGAATGTTTCCCCTGTTATATATATATATATATATATATATATATATATATATATATATATATATATATATATATATATATATATATATATAGGGAAACATTCCACGTAGGAAAAATATATCTAAAAACAAAGATGATGTGACTTACCAAATGAAAGTGCTGGCAGGTCGAGACAGACACACAAACGAACACAAACATACACACAAAATTCAAGCTTTCACAACAAACTGTTGCCTCATCAGGAAAGAGGGAAGGAGAGGGAAAGACGAAAGGATATGGGTTTTAAGGGAGAAGGTAAGGAGTCATTCCAATCCCAGGAACGGAAAGACTTACCTTAGGGGGAAAAAAGGACGGGTATACACTCGCGCGCACACACACACATATCCATCCACACATATACAGACACAAGCAGACGGCTGCTTGTGTCTGTATATGTGTGGATGGATATGTGTGTGTGTGCGAGTGTATACCCGTCCTTTTTCCCCCCTAAGGTAAGTCTTTCCGTTCCTGGGATTGGAATGACTCCTTACCTTCTCCCTTAAAACCCATATCCTTTCGTCTTTCCCTCTCCTTCCCTCTTTCCTGATGAGGCAACAGTTTGTTGCGAAAGCTTGAATTTTGTGTGTATGTTTGTGTTCGTTTGTGTGTCTGTCGACCTGCCAGCACTTTCATTTGGTAAGTCACATCATCTTTGTTTTTATATATATATATATATATATATATATATATATATATATATATATGAGAGCTATATTTTCAGTATCTTGTGTGCCCACTTTTATGAGGTTTGTTTTTGTTCTTCATTCTGTGCCTGATGATGATGTACTAAAATGTGTCATTAAATTAATTTTTAACCTTCCACAATTCACTGTGTGCCAATTGTGAATGGTTGCGAGCCTCGTAGATGACAAATGAAGTTTAAAATGATGATGATGATAGTTATTATTATTATTATTATTATTATTATTATTATTAAGGATGGTAGGCAGAAAAAAATCTGTGTACTTTCTTTTATACAGGATCTGGTGTTGGCTTCCGTCCTATTGGTAAGGGAGTTGGAGGTGCAGGAAAAGAATTCTCTGAAAGCTTAGGTGGAAATGTACCAAGAGAGCAGTTTACAATTGTGATGCTGACATATGAAAGGGAACAGGTAAGTACATTTGAATCTCATCCTGTGTCTGACAGATGTGTATAAGTTTTCTTCAGTCATACTTATTTGTAATTCACCATTACCTATAATGATCAGTTGTGCAGTTGGCAAACAGTTTCTTGAATATGTGGAAATATTCAAAGATAGTGCATATTATTATTATTTATTTTATGGCCTTCATTAGACCACTGTAGTCAAAAATACAATGTTCTAAACAAGTTGTTACACAGGGATACAATTTGGTTCGACAATAACTTAATATGATATTTAGGTAATATAATTATTAGAGGCTATTCTTATATGAAAGGTGTTTTGCTCTTCTGTCTGCCCAATATTTCTTCATTCTTTCAGATATTTTCTTTCTTTCTTCATCTGAGACAACTCTTCCTGTACTCCTTTTATTGATTTTCATTTGTAGTCTGGTTTGCAGGTCTTGCAGTATTCTGGTTTTCTCTGTCTTGTTTTTTAGGTCATTTACTATAATTTGAAGTTCTTTTATATCTTCCTTAATTTCTGTGATCCATCTAATGTCGCTCTTGCTATTCCACAATTTTTGTATTATTTTTTTACTAATTCTGTTTTCTGGAGTTCTCATCAGATGTCCAAGGAATGAGATGCGTTTCTTCCTGATTGTGCTCATGACTGGTTCTATTTTCTTATATACTGTTTCATTTGATGCTATTCTCCAATGTCCATTTATTTTATACTGTTTATTTATACATGTCCTAATTATTCTTCTATTTTTAGTATTCTGTCAATTTCTGCTGTATTAGTTGTTTTGAAGATAGTTTCAGCTGCATACGTTAATTCTGGTTGTGTAACTGTTTTATAGTGTTTTAATTTTGCATCTATAGATAGGCTTTTTTTGTTGATGTAGTTTTGTTAATGTAATTTGCATAGTTCAGTTTTTTTATTCTATTTTGCCATGATGGCTTCTCATTTAGATTGTATGTTATTATTTCGCCTAAATATTTAAATTTATCAACAGTTTTGATTTCCTGTTCTCCTATTGTAATTTTGTTTGCAAGTGATGGATCAGTTAGCATAATCTCCCGTTTTTTTCAAATGATATTCTAAGGCCTACTTTCTCTGCTATTTCTTGTAGTGATTTCACTTGTTGCCTGGCTTCTTGAATGGTGTTGGCTAGGAGAGCAAGATCATCAGCGAATCCCAAGCAATTTAAGCTAATATCATCTTTTGCACTTCCAATTCTTATCCTCTTTGGATTGTCCTTGTACCATTCTCTCATTATGTATTCCAGTGCACAGTTGAAACGTAATGGTGATAGGCAGTCACCTTGTCTTAAGCCTGTTTTTATGAGGAATGGTTCTGAAATTTCTCCTCTAAACTTCACTTTTGATTTGGTGTTGGTTAGAGTGAGTTGTATTATTTTAATTAGTTTAGGAGGGAGTCCTAGATTTCTTAAAATTTTTAATACTGAAGGTCTGTGGAGACAGTCATATGCCTTCTTAAAATCTACAAATGTTATTGCCAGAGGTTTGTTCAGTTTCTTGTAGTATGCCATAATCAATTTTAAACTAATTATCTGCTGTGCACAGATTCTCCATGGTCTGAAACCTCCCTGATATTCCCCTAACTCCTGTTCTAATTGCTCCTTGATTCTTTCATATAGGGTCTTGGATAGAATTTTATATGTGCAATCTAGGAGAGAGATTCCTCTGTAGTTGTCTGGGTTGTTCTTATCTCCCTTTTTGTGTAGTGGGTGGATGATAGCTGTGGTCCAATGTTCGGGAAATTGTTCTGTTACCCAAATTTTTGTTAGAGCCATATGTAAGGAGGTCTTGACTGTGTCACTTGCATATTTCCACATTTCAACAAAAACCTGATCTTCTCCACATACCTTATAATTTTTTTGTTCTTTAAGAATTTCTTCTACTTCTTGGAAAGTTGGAGGGTCTAGTTTGTAAGGTTTGGTTTTTATTGGGGTATTTATGTTGATTTGTAAGGATTCTTTGGGTTCCTCGCAATTCAGAAGTTTGTTAAATGCTTTTGCCATGATTTCTGCATTTTCCTTGTTACTGTGTGTCATTCTTCCATCTTCATCTTTCACTATTAGTGTAGGGGCCTCATATTGTTGTAGTTGTTTCCCAAAGATTTTGTAGTAGTTCCTGGAGTTGGTTTTATGATAATTACCTTCTATAGACTTTATAATATCTTTATGAAATCCCCTCTTGATAGTGCGTATATGAACATTTAGCATCACTTCTTGTGATTTCAACGGAATGGTATGATAAGAAGAAAGGAGATGCTAACATGTGCAATAGGAAGACACTAACTGAAGACTATGAGGAGAGTGCTACAGGGGATAAACTACACAACTGGCACTGCATAAGTACTTTCATTCAATAATTGTTCTTTCGCCTGTGTTGAATCTTCATTTTTGAAGATGCTGAGCTTGGTTAAGTTAGTCTAGTATGTTTCCCCATTCTTCCTAGCTCTGTACCTGTTTATATTCCACTTCTGTTGAGCCTGCGATTACTTGAAATTCCAAAGTGGTTTAGTACTGTCACATCCTGTACAATTTCTTCAGTGTTTGATAAGATGTGCTCAATTTCATTTCTAAATATGTTAAGGAAAGTTGTGGCAGAATGTAACTTATTGAGAAGTAAAGAAGACTACTCACAAAATAGCATGAGAGTGGTTTGACAAGTCTGGTAAATGTCCATGAAAGAATAGAACATTGTTGTTGCTCTGTCATGGTTGGTAAGCTTCATTATTACAAGAATGTATAAAGAATTTCAACAATGTACAGTGTATGCTTCATTTTTAAAGCTGTCCAAATTGGTCAGTGGGTCGACTGTGACTGAAAATGGAGAAAACAGAGTTTTGTGCTGTTACTAAACAATTTAATTTGAAGGGTTGGACTACTGCACAAATCAAAACATAATTGGATGAAGTTCACACAGACTCTGCACCATCATTGAAGACCATTTACTTTTGGATTAATGAACTTAAATGTGATCAGACAAGCACTGAAGATGAAGCACACTTATGCATCCAGTTGAGGTAACCACAAAGGAATCTATGAACAAACTCCATGATACAGTAATGCAAGACCACTGAATAAAAATTGATATTGCTGAGACTGTAGGCATCTCAACTGAGTGAGTGCGTAATATCCTGCGTGGAGAATTTGCTGTGAAAAAGCTGTGTGCGAAGTGGGTGTCGTGATTGCTCACAGTCAACCAAAAGTGCATCCAGGACAACATTTGTACACAATGTCTGGCAATGTTTAACTGCAATCCGCAAGACTTTTGTGCCAATTTGACTTGATGAAACCTGGATCCGTCATTACACAGCAGAGTTTAAATGGCAATCAAAATGATGTGCAAAGGCCTGTGAAAGTGCACTGAAGAAGGCAAAGACAATTTTGTCAGCAGGTAAGGTGAGGATCACTGTCTTTAGGGATTCTGAGGGAGTAACCCTCGTAGATAACTTGGAAAAATGGCAGAACCATAACTGAACTGTATTATGCTTCATTGTTTGATTGTTTGAAGCTTGCATTGGCTGAAAAAAAGACCAAGGTTGCCATGCAGAAGGGTGCTCTTTTGCCAGGATAATGAACCATCACACACATCAGTGATAATGAAGGTGAAAGTATGTGAATTGAGTTTTGAATTGGTTCTTTATACACCGTATCCGCCAGACTTAGCCCCACGTGACTTCTTTCTATTCCCTAACTTGAAACTTTGGCTTACTAAGAAGAAATTTTCATCAACTGAGGAAGTGATAATCACAGTCAGCAAGTATTTTGCAGAGTTTGACAGGACGTATTTTTTCTATGGGATGAAAAAGCTGGAGCATCACTGGAGCTATTGTATGTCCTTCAAACAAGACTATGTTGAAAAGTAAGATCAGTTGTTTATTAAACAAACATTTTTTCTTGCTTATCAATTCACTCTCATAACAGGGTTGAGTCGCTGCAGGGCACACAAAAAAGAATGAAAACTTTACTAGCTGTCAGAGCTGTGCACCTAAGTTGTACTTGCTGCACAGTTCACAGTGCCAAGACTGCAATTCAGCAGTTAGTCCGCAGCCTACCTGCTGAACGGCAGGCATATTTTAGTGGTGATTACTGTCTTTTATCAGTTTCTGTTACTCTTTGTAGAGGCAGAATGTGAGCATAAGGGTGCATTTACTTTAATGATTCCCATGGACTATCTTTCGGAAAACAAAATTGAGGGCATGTCAGATGATGATCAGTTTGGTTTTATGAAAGGTAAAGGCACCAGGGAAGCAATTCTGACACTGAGGTTGATAATGGAAGCAAGGCTAAAGAAAAGTCAAGATACGTTCATAGGATTTGTCAACCTGTAAAAAAGTTTGATCGTGTCAAATGGTGTAAGGTGTTCGAAATTCTGATGAAAACAGGGATAAGTATAGGGAAAGACAGGTAGTATACGATATGTACAGGAGCCAAGATGGAGCAATAAGAGTGAAGAACTAAGAACAAAGTGCTCGGATTAAAAAAGGATGTATGACAATGTAATCTTTCACTCCTACTGTTCAGTCTATACATTGGAGAAGCAATGGTGGAAATAAAAGAAAGGTTCAAGAGTGGAATTAAAATTCAGGGTGAAAGAATATCAGTGATAAGATTCATTTATGATGTTTCTGTCTTCAATGAAAGTGAAGAAGAATTACAGGATGTGCTGAATGGAATGAATGGCCTAATGAGTACAGAATATGGATTGAGAGTAAATCAAAGAAAGATGAAGGTAATGAGAAGTAACAGAAATGACAACAATGAAAAGCATAAAATCAGGATTGGTGATCACGAAGTACATGAAGTTAAGGAATTCTGCTACTTGGGCAGCAAAATAATCCATGATGGGTGAAGCAAGGAGGACATCAAAAGCAGATTATCCCTAGCAAAAAGGGCATTCCTGGCCGAGAGGGGTATACTAGTATCACACGTAAACCTTAATTTTAGGAAGAAATTTCAGAGAATATACATCTGTAGCACAGCATTGTATGGTAGTGAAACATGGACTGTGTGAAAACTGGAAAAGAAGAGGGTCGAAGCATTTGAGGTATGTTGCTACAGAAGAATGTTGAAAATTATGTGTACTGATAAGGTAAGGAATGAGGAAGTTCTCCAGAGAATTGGTGAGGAAAGGAGTATACAGGGAACATTGACAGGAAGAAGGGACAGGATTTTAGGACGTCTGTTAATACATCGTGGGATAATTTCAGTGGTACTAGAGGGAGCTGTAGAGTGTAAAAACTGTAGAGGAAAACAGAGATTGAAATACATCCAGCAAGTAGGTTGTGAGTGCTTTTCGGAGATGAAGTGGTTGTCACAGGAGAGGAATTCGTGGCAGGCAGCATAAAACCAGTCAAAAGACTGATTACTCAAACAGATCTTACTATTATGTCTGAAATCCTTCGATCCTCTAATACTGTATGTAATTTTACAGTTTGTAATAAAACCAACATCTGAATTCGGCCCTGTTCAATTCCTCTCTAGTAATTTTACCTCTACTTCATCTTTGTTCATTTGACGTATTTATAATAACCATCCTGTACACCATCTAATGTTATTCAACTCCTTTTGCTACTCCAGTAATCTGTCTTTGACCCTAAAGGTCTAAAATTTCTTGACCCAAAATAATAAGAAATAGAAACAAATGGGCCCTAGGCTCTGAGATTTAGAGGCTGTAAATGTGTCTAGAAAAACACTTATGGTTTGACAGTTGATAAGGAGAAGTGAAATAGAATGTCCCCTGTTATAAGCATGAGGAATTTCTTTTTGTATCTTTGTCTTTCAGTGGCATTTAAGTGATTGGTGTGAACGTAATTCCAAGCACCACAATGGCTCAGATGAATGCAGAGTTGTAGATTTAGTTGTAACAGGCTGAATTAAATGGCCATGATGTTGGGTTACATCAACAGCCTGCCACAGTGCAAGTTCTGTCTGCATGGTGACCCCTGAAGAAACAACTGTATGTATCTACAGTCTGTGCTTTTTCTGCCGTACTAACTTCTTGGTGTACTTGTAGGACAGCCTTTGTTTACTAGCTGCAAGCAGGTGCTGCACAATGTTACTGCAGTCTTCACACTTATAAATACATCTCATGGACTGGCCTTTTTCTGTTTTCTCCATGTTTTATAGCACTTGAAGGTCACTGCCCGACCGTGTGTTTTAAAGCAATGTGAGACAACTTTAAAATGACTTTGAAAAAAAAAAAAATCTGTGTGAAAGATTAGAAGATTTCAAAGCACTCATAAATATAAAATGTTTCGAGCATATTAAGTCACTGGTAGCTGAATGTGTAGCGTACAAATCTTGTAATTGTGAAGTCTTTGTATTGATTCTCACTAATAGGAAGCTTCTTTCTTGTATTTAATTATTAACAAATATAGAATCATAACTTTTTAATAAAAATAAAATATTTTTATTTTTAATTACCAATTGCATGAAAATAAGAGTACTGGTATTTACACTGTATTAAAATTTGGTACAAAATGCGAAACATCAAATATAAAATATAATTTCATAAAACATTATGATTCAGTATTTGTTAATTAACATTTCAGTTTGTTAATAATTAAATAAAAGTAGAAAGGTTCAGTGACCCCACTTGTGTATTCACAAGCAAGAAAGAGACAGACATAGCTGTGGTATTCTAAGAAGTGAAGAACTGTACTGTGTTAAATGTCTAGTAATCATTAACCACTACTCAACACTTTCATTTGACATACGCCTTACATACTCTAACTTGATAAAATTTATTCCCAGGGTAATGTACGAGAATTCACTTTTCCTTTAAATGAATCACTATAACAGTAGTTTCTAATTATTAAATTTTTTCATAAATATCTGAGTCTCATTCTCTCTTTCCAAATGTGTTTTGCTGCTAACAGGTGATCAGATTTGTTTAATAAGGCATGTCATACAACCAAATCTTGTAAATAGAATATAGTTCTGAGAGTCTCTTTATTCATCTTATTTGAAGTAATTCCTTATATTATTTGGTGTAGTGCAGAAATTTATGCCTAAAAGCATATTTATGCATATTGCTAATGAAATGCTGTATGTTCCTTCTCTTTTGAGACAAGCACTTGAAATTCTATGTGCTATACTAAAATATTATGGCATTAATGGCATCCCTCTTGCATGGATGGACTCTTATATTCATAACAGAAGGCAGAGTGTTAAGTTGTAGACTGTGTCTCAGGAATGAAAGTAACCTCAGAATGGAAGAACATAATATGTGGGTCTCCAAAGTATTATTACTGGGCCCTTAAAAGGTGATTATAAACCTTAATGATGGCTGATGACACAAGCTTACTAATCAAGAATACAAGCTCCATCTTACCACAAAGAATTCAGATGGTGGCTGAACAGACATACTACAATTTGTTTACAGGAATCAGTTTATATCATGCAAACAGTAATGTTATTCACTTTGAACCGAGCAAGAAAGATCTGCCAGCATTAGCTCAGGTCAAAATAGTTTTCTCGTAGAAAATCTCTGTTGTGTTGATTTAAACACAAGTGTTGGTTTATTTTCCATATTTTCACTCCCCCCCTCCCCCTCTGTGTGTATAGTTTCATGTTAGAGCATGACTTACTGGTACTATTGTTGCTTTAACTTTTTTAACACATTTCTTGTATTTTGAAATTACTATGATTAAACAAAGTATTTACATTTCAGGTGCTTATCAACTCCCTCAGTAGACTTTATGGCTTACCATATCTTCATAAGGTGGTGGTTGTTTGGAATTCTCCAAAGCCACCATTGGAAGACTTACGCTGGCCTGATATTGGTGTTCCTGTTCATGTACGTTGATGATAAATTTATTACTCGTTCTTAGGTAATGATGTTACTTATTAGACCACACTGTATTTATGTGTACTATCCTGATTGTGTTATGTTCAGTATTGTGATGTTCGTACATGTTTTATTTGATTTTACTGTTGTTCAGTACTTTCTAACACATGTGACAGGAGTGCAACAGTAAATCAGGTGTGCATTATTGTCCATCCTAGTACAGAACAGTATGTTGCCTTCTAAAAGCATTTTCATAAATGCAACTACATGGATGTAATTATGACTCAACATTGTGTCTTTCTTGAAGAGGTTTGAGTGATGTAAATATACCAAATCATCTCATCTCTTCAGTATAATGATACTTCAGAAATAAAACAGCTCAAATATTCCATTTGTGCATGGTACCAGTAGCTGCTGCATCAATAATTTTTTAAAACTAGTACTGTTGTATAAATCTATTGAATTGGATTTTTTGTGGTGATGAATGTTTTGTTTTATTCAGTTAAAACATCAATAATGGTTGGGTTTATCCATTTCTTGATTACAGAGTGGATGTCATGCCTACAAGCATGTTTCACTAATTCTCTCAACTTATTTGATTTGATTATATTCAGTTCCCTTTGTTTTACTTCTGTTGATGTTCATCTTCTATCCTCATTTCAAGACACTGTCTATTCAGTCCAACTGATTTTTCAAGTCCTTTGGCGTCTCTGACAAAATTACAATGTTACTGGCAAACCACACTGTTGTTATTTCTTCTCACTGAGCTTTAATTCCCATTCCAAATTTCTCCTCATGTTTGTTGGCTCTTGCTCATTGTAGAGACTGAATATCAGGGATAGGGTACAATACTGTCTCACTCCCTCCTCAACTATTGCTCCCCTTTCACATCCTTTGACTCTTGTAACTGTCGTCTGGTTTCTGTGCAAGTTGTGTATAACCTTTTGCTCTCTGTGTTTTACCCCTGCTACCTTTAGAATTTCAAAGAGTGCATTCCAGTTGACGTTGCAAAAGCTGCCTCCAAATCTGCAAAAGCAATAAATGTAGGTTTGCCTTCCCTTAACCTTTCTTCTAAAATAAGTCATAGGGCCAAGATTGCCGCACTTGTAAACCCAAATTGATCTTTCCCTGAGGTCAACTTCTGCCAGTTTTTCCATTCTTCTATAAATAATTAGAGTCAATATTTCACAACCATGACTTGTTAAACTGATGGTTCAATAATATTCATACCTGCCTTCTTCAGAGATTGAAGTACTTACTACATTCTATAATGAAATAATAAGCAGCCAGTTGGATAAAAGAAATTTAATTTCTTTACCAGTTTCGGGCACGTAATGCCCTTTTTCAGATGGTTATGTGTACCGCATTATTTGTGAGTGTCAGTAATAAAGTGCATACAGCACAATGCCATGGTCCTACAAAATATATTCAGGAGCAATAAGTAACACAATACTGAATCCATTAATACAATAAGAGCTCTTAAATGCCCACATGTAGTTCACTGCTTGAAGTGTAAGGCTATTCTGCCCATCTCGTGTATTGTGCACGTCAGGTGGAAGAGTTTTGTCATGCCTGACTCTCCCAAGAATGTCAGTAATTCTGAGAGAATGTCATCTACTCCAGCTGCATCATTTCCACTTAGGTCTTTCAGTGCTCTGTCAGATTCTCCCCCCCCCCCTCCCCCCCACCTCAGCTTTATGTACTTCCTCTTCACTTTTTGTAATATTGTGCTCATTTTCAGTTCCCTTGTATAACCTTTCTAAATATACTTTCTGCCTTTTGCCTTCCCTTCTCTTCTTAATTCTTCCTTGTTCTCCCTGTGCGGCTGGTCCCGGCGGAGGTTCGAGTCCTCCCTCGGGCATGGGTGTGTGTGTTTGTCCTTAGGATGTTTTAGGTCAAGTAGTGTGTAAGCTTAGGGACTGATGACCTTAGCAGTTAAGTCCTATAAGATTTCACACACTTTTTTTTTTTTTTACCCGGTTTCAGTTCAACATTGCCTGATGCTCCCTCTGTAACTCCAAAATACAGCGGTTCTTTCAATTTATCCACGTCCCATCTCCTTAAATTACTACTTTTTTGCAATTTCTGCAGTTTTAACCTGTCTTTCATAATGAGTAGATTATGGTCAGAGTCCTCATCTGCTCTTGGAAATGTCCTACAGTTTAAAATCTAGTTTTGAGATCTGTGTCTTAACATTTTGTAATTAATTTGAAATCTTCCAGTGTTCTTACATCTCTTTCATGTATACATTGCTCTTTCATGGTTTTTAAACCAAATGTTTAAACAGTGACTAAATTATCCTCTGCAGGTGGACTGTCCTCGAGTCTATCAAATTTTTGTGAACTGTATTATTGCTTCCAGGTTCTCAGTAATCCAGTACTTTTTGCCGTAGTCTGCGGCATTGGCCCCTTACTTATCTTGCATAATGGTGAATCTCTCACCCAGTGCAAAGTCCCAAATACTGGAAAAAGATGCAGTTGACTCCTGTAAGAAGTGTAAAAGAACCAATGTCCTTAACATCAGATTGCTGCAGAATTCTAGAACACTTTCTGAATTGAAATGTAACAAATTTCCTAGAGACTGAAAAGCTTATGTCCATGAATTAACAAGGTTTTAGAAAGTGTCGCTCGTGTGAAACACAGCTCACTCTGCTCTCACATGATATACTGCTTACTATGGATGAAGGGTAACAGGCAGATTCCATATTCCTAGATATCCGAAAAACATTTGACATGGTACTCCAGTGCTGACTGCTGATGAAGGAACAAGGATACGGAATAGGTTCCCAGATATGTAATTGGCTTGAAGTCTTATTGAGTTATAGAACCCAGTATGTTGTTCCCAATGACGAGCGTTCATCAGAGACTAGAGTATCATCAGGAGTGCCTCAGGAAAGCGTGATAAGACCACTGTTATTTTCTGTGTACATAAATGATGTAGTGGACAGCGTGGGCAGCAATCTGTGGTCGTTTTCTGATGATGCTGTGGTGTATGGGAAGGTGTCAAAGATGAGTGACTGTGGGACAATGCAAGATGGCTTGGATGAAATTTCTAGTTGGTGTGATGATGGCACCTGGCACTAAATGTAGAAAAATGTAAATTAATGTGGGTGAGTCGGAAAAACAAACCTGTAATGTTCGGATACAACATTAGTAGTATCCTGCTTAATACAGTCACGTCATTTAAATATCTGGGCATAAAGTAACGAAGTAAGTAAATGGAATAGGCATGTGAGGATTGTAGTAGGGAAGGCAAATGGTCTACTTCAGATTATTGGGATGATTTTAGAAAAGTGTGGTTCATCTGTAAAGGAGACCATATATAGGACCCTGGTGCAACCTAGTCTTGAGTACTGCTCTAGTGTTTGGGATCCTCAATGGGTCAGATTAAAGGAAGACATCAAAGCAGTTCAGAGATAGTCTGCTAGGTTTGTTGCCAGTAGGTTTGGGTAAAGCGCAAGTGTTGCGGAGATGCTTTGGGAACTCAAATGGGAGTCCTTGGAAGGAAGGCGATGTTCTTTTCATACGGTGGCTTGCGGAGGATGATTGTAGGTGTAGCTCTATTCAGTCAGGAATGCCATTCCTGTTTAAACCTCTATCGTTGTTGTCCCATTCACGTAAAAACTAGTGGTCTTTTGTGTAGACTCTGTGTTGTTCAGGAAATAAGCAAACAACTTTCAGATTGCAACATGTGAACTACAAGGTTGTGCTGAAAAGTAATGCCTGTGAATGTTTTAATCTGTTTTCAGTATTGGTTGAGGTATTGCATGCTGTGCATATTACTCAGTTGACTTTCCAGCTTTGCCGATGCAAGTTGCGACCCTCTGCTGCAAGACAACACAAAATTGTAGCATGTAATGTAACTATGTCAGTGTGTGAGAAGCATCATGCTGGAATCCCTCAAAAAACCAGAAGCATGAATTCAAAAAGTTTGTTCATACATGGAGCACCCTGTCCTTCCTCATGACAATGCTAGCCAACACATGAGTACTGTGACATATGCAACAATTGATTCGATTTTCATCTCTTTCCAAAACTTAAAGAAAGCCTTCGAGGATTTCACTTTGATAGTGATGAAGTCGAGCATGCAGAGGTGAGGTTGTGGCACCTTCAACAAAGTCAGACAGTACATCGTGACAATATCAATGAACTGGTCTTTTGATGGGAGAAACATGTTCATTGCCAGGATAGCTAAGATGAGAAATAAATATGTAGACATGAAGAATAAAGATGTAAAATTTTCGTAACATTTGTTTTATTTAAAAAGATTTAAGAGTTTTCACAAAAAAAATTTGGAGGCATTACTTTTCTATGATTATATGAATGTGTTATATCTGGTTTTTTCCCCCTCTTCTCTTCCAGACATGTCCCAATGCAGCTGCTAAGTCCCATAGTGCTCAGAACCATTTGAGCCCAATGCAGCTGACATCAGTAA
Source organism: Schistocerca nitens (assembly GCF_023898315.1). Taxonomy (NCBI): domain Eukaryota; kingdom Metazoa; phylum Arthropoda; class Insecta; order Orthoptera; family Acrididae; genus Schistocerca; species Schistocerca nitens. The sequence continues at coordinate 260,450,164 of NC_064615.1, forward strand.
TCCCTTTCCTTTCTCCCCACCTTCATCTTCAACTTACATATAGCGCCATTACTTTTCAGCACATAGTCATATATGTGATCACAGTATTTTAGTTTTGCACAAATGAAAGCTAAGTTCTCATTACATTTTTTCATATTCACAGTATTACGTGCAGATATTGACACATACTTGTTGTTATAATGGAGAAACACTGCTTTGAGATTTTTTTGACAAATCAGTGAAAAATCTCCACTCATTCACATCAAACTGTATGTTAAATTTACCTAACAATCCTGCATTACTACTATGAAAAATTAGGTCAAATTCTATGTGAAAATATGAGAAGATCCCTTCTTTTCTCTTCATGTACCACAAGAAAGATGTTCAGGAACAAAGGCTTTCTTTTTATTTAACATGTACCATAATAGTTTTCATAAATTCTAAAAAGACCGTAGTCTCTGATTGAATTATTCAGTTCAGCCTATGTGGCTGCCTCTGTCAAATAGACCAGTGGAAAAATCAGGATGGAGATGCTGAGTTGCTGATAGGCACAACAAAAAGACTGTCACAAAATGAGCTTTTGGCCAACCAGGCCTTTGTCAAAAGCAGACAACACAAACACACACACACACACACACACACACACACACACACACACACACACTATTGATTGAGGGATGAGAAGTGAGTTACCTTAGGTTTAGACCAGGAAGATTGTTGGAGTGAAGGATGTGCTGTATTGACACACACACACACACACACACACACACACACACACACACACACTATTGACTGAGGGATGGGAAGTGAGTTACCTTAGGTTTATACCAGGAAGATTGTTGGAGTGAAGGATGTGCTGTAATGATAACTCCCATCTGCGCAGCTCAGGAAATTTGGTGTTGGTGGGGAGGATCAAGATGTCACGGGTTGTGAAACAGCCATTGAAATCTCACATGTTGTTTTCTGTTGCTTGTTGTGCCATTGGGTGGTCCACCTTGTTTTGGCAACAGTTTGGCAGTGGCCATTCATTCTAGTTGACAGCTGGTTGGTTTTCAAACCAATGTAGAACACTGTACAGTGACTGCAGCAGATCTGGTATACAACATGGCTGTTTCCACAGGTGGCATGACCTCTGATGGGGTAGGACAAGCCTGTGACAGAACTGGTGTAGTTGGTGCTGGGTGGATGGGTTGGGCAAGCATTGCACCTGGGTCTTCCACAGGGTTATGATCCCTGTGGCAGGGGATTGGGGGTGGGAGGGGCATAGGGATGGACTAGGCTGTTGTGGAGGTTGGGTGGGCGATGGAACACCACTTTGGGAGGGATTGAAAGTATCTTGGGTAGGATGTCTCTCATTTCAGGGCATGATTATAGATAATCAAAGCCTTGATGAAGGACATGGCTCAATCATTCCAGTGCAGCATGGTATTGGGTGACAAGTGGGGCACTTCTTTGTGGTTGGTTCGTAGGATGAGTGTGAGGATCAGGTGTGTGTGAGGATATGGCATGGGAGATCTGTATGTGAATCAGGTCTGGAGGATATTGCCTGTCTGTGAAGACCTTTGTGAGGCCTTCAGCATACTGGGCGAGGGACTTTTCATCACTGCAGATGCATCTACCGTGGGTGGCCAGGCTGTACAGGCTCCCCACCACTACCAGCTTTTCTGAGCTGTAAAGATGGAAGCTATTATTACAGTACGTCCTTCGCCTCCCTGACCTTCCTGGCCTAAACCCAAGGTAACTCGCTGCCCCCCCCCCTCCCCCCCAATAGTGTGTGTGTGTGTGTGTGTGTGTGTGTGTGTGTGTGTGTGTGCGCGCGCGCACATGCGTGTGCACATGTTTTTTCTACAAGCTTGAAAAAGGTAGTGCATTACAAATGCTAGCCAAGTTCTCTATCTTTTGCCATGTGTACCTGTCGATGACGCAATGCTTCTGCCTCTCAGTGAGTTGTCTCCTTTATTTCTAAGTAATTTGTAAATCTCAACCAGAACTTTTCATACAATGAAACACAGCACTCCCTTCCTCACCCAGACGCTTTACAAGGAGATTCATGTATGGTCTTATGCACCCATGCATACACGCTTACCATCTGAACAGTCATGTCAATCTTAGTGTGATAGTCTTTTCTTCAGTAGGAAATTCAGCCAAATATCTGAGAAGTGCCAAATCTTCAGTGTGCATATATACCAGGTGTGTCTCCTGAGAATTGTCAGGTGCATTTTCTGTGGTGTTTGGCAGATATTTGCAGTTTTGTTTCCTGCAGTGTGTAGCTGGAATCACCCCAAACATATACTGTTTATCATGTCTTTCATGTGATGCCCATTGTCAATGGAAAGCATAAGTTTGTTTCCCATTATAAAAGAAAAAACTATTTGTGAAGCAGATTTTTCCATGCCCATTCGACAGATAAGCCCCAAATTAGTCTATTGTGATATTTGTTTTATCAATATATACTAACAGGGGTAGTAAAATACTCAAGGAGCAACTTGCAAGCCACATGGTCTGCTACCGCCCTGCAGCAGCACTACTCAGTTGGTTCTTGTCTACTGGTTATTCTTCGTGTTTTACTGACACTGTTAATACGTATCAATAAACTGAGTATCATACTAGATTAATCTGGGGCTGCTCTGTTGATAGGGCACATAAAATTCCACTTTAAAAATTACTTTGTTTGTAACAAGAAATAAACCAATGCACTCTGTTGACAGTGGGCATCACATGAAATGTGATGAGCAGTGTTTGGGCTGACTCCCATTTACAAATTGCAAATATCTGCCAAAAACCCAGAGGAAATACATCTGGTGACTTTTAGGAGAGAGACTGTGTACATTCAGTTATCCCAAGGGTGACCAACACTCTCATATTTCCTGGGATCTCCCATATTAAAGCTCTTCTCTCTGTCTCTCTTTTTTTTTTTTTAAATGCTTCCGGCCCACTAATTGACCACCTGTTTGTTCCATATGTTTTGTTAGTGATCACTACTGTAAATATTAATCATGGGAAGTACTGTCGATAGCCCAAATTCACTGACTGACAGATTTCTAAAAGTTTTTATATAATAATTAACACTATTGTCAACATCTAGTCTTTTTTGTTCGTACTTCTACAGAAAGAAGATGGTTTGCTTCAAGGGAATGCGAGGAGCTACAAAAGAGTGATATAAGATAGGGGAATGTTTACTTAGTTCTCCGCCAATACTGGCAATACACGGTTGCGCTCACCTCATAACGATCAGCAGTTATGATATAAGCAACACACGGAAGTACCAAGGACCCATAAAAGCAAATTACAGACACATTCATGTTTAAACTCATTTGTTGTCATTTCTCAGTTGCCTCATGACACATTTCGCCAGCAAGAAAAGTATGCCAGTTTTTTTTATATTTATTTATTTATTTATTTTTTATTATCTCAGTTTTTACTTGTTTCAAGAAAATGCTGTACAGTTGTGCAGTTTAAATTTATTGTGACTAAATCTCCCTTAAACCACCCTTAAAATCATAATCAAATGTTAGTCATCTTCCTTAAAACCATGATGAAATGTTGGTCGTCTTAGTTATCCCATATCAAACAGTCTTGGGTGCTGGTGGAAATTCCCCTTGAACTCTCCTCAACCCAGCTTGTATTTAGGTCCCAGCCTATTTTTTTGGTTGAAAATGTATTATCATGAACTATACTTTTCTTTATGTTTTTCTGTAAACTCCCTGTCTCCATTCAGATTAGATGATTTCTGACTTATGACATAGTCTTTAATCTGTTTGAAAGATAGAACAAAATCATTACAAGAACCACTTTCATAAGTAGTCCTAAAACTTAACGTCTGCAGGTTTCAAGGTTGCAGCAGTCTGTTTGCAACAGCTTTAAAATTTCTGAAAAAGTTAAATATTCCAAGAAATATTTAATGAAATTAAGTCAGACTTAATGATATTTATTTCCACATGTCAAGTGATATCCCACACCCAGCCTAGGCAAAAGTCCAGCATTCAAGGCTCATTAACAACTTCACAGCACATAGCAAGCTATACTTCCTTCTCCACTATAAGAAGACTAACCAGATGACTACGCAAGTTGGTGACCCCTTCTAACCTGTGGCTAAATAAGCCACTCATTTCTGAACATGTGGGACACCAAAACAATAGTAACTGCAATATACAGTGAAACCCAACTTCTACACTTTTCAAGGAACGTCAAAAAAATGGTGTAACATGTAGGAAAATGTAAAATGTGGTATATAACATTTTAAGCTGTAAAATTTATGCACTTTATGTGTGATATATAGAAGGCATCAAAAGATTCGTCAGGGACTTGTTTATTATCTAATAAAGGTTTATTATCTAGTAAAAACCGCTGATGTAACTGGAACTGATAACTGGCTGGGAAGTAGGAACATTTGACTCAATTTCATATGTCACAATCGATGTTTTTGAAAGCCTGCAGCTGTCATTTGTTATTTAAATACTGAAATACTGCATTACTTATGTATTTTTTCATGCTTAGCACAGCGTATTTCGAGAATTTTTTTTGTTGTCAGGGGCAAATATGCAAATAAGTATTTTGTGTTGCATTTGGATGTGTTGATCTGCGTCTCTCCTGTAGATGTCTTTTTGAGGTGATCAGGTACTGTGCCTCCTCAGTTACATAGAAAACCACACACTCGTAAACTATCACTCACATTGTTTGTGTAACATCGCAAACAAAAATACATACATAAATACTGAACTTGACAACGAGAATAAATTCTTGAAACATGTTTTGCTCAGCATAAGAAACTTGTGTAACCAGCGCAATCATTTGAGCAACGCAAAAGTGAATGATGGTGTCAACTAGTGTGGCCAAACGCCAAAATGCGCTAAATATGTTTCGACAAAGTTGACACAATTATAATAATGATCACAAAAATGCATTGTGCAGTAGAGACAATTTGGAAACAGTTACTGTGATTGGTCATAATACATTTAGTCGTAGGAACCTAGTTACTTCCATCAGCCATGATGCCAAGTAGAGCTTGGCAGCAGCAGAAGATATGGCATGAATTGTTGCAATTGTTACATGTTTAGCAGTTCAAATCTGCTGTGTAAAGCACCACATACTATTTATAAACACTGCTGGACGGCCAACATCATGCCAACGTCATATTTTTCTCCATGAACACTTTTTTGTAATGCGTAAATCGCGGGAAAATTATAAATATGTTGACCCAAAATCGGGTGCAGATTAACATTGTGGACATAGGTAATTTGATGGGAACAATAAAAAACGTTGTAAACAGCGGGAAAACATTAATTCCAGTAACGTAAAAGGGGGATTATACTGTAGATGCTTGTGGTTATTGAAGCTGGGAAGCTATATCAGTTTTGTGATTCCTTATATATGGGTTTATGTCATTTATTGTGGACTGCAGAGTAATTTTTGTGTTTCCTAATTGTTGCTTCTTGTTTACCTCCTGGAGTTTAATTTTTGTAGAATGTTTGTTATATACGGGCTGTTACTGTTCCACCCTTTGCATGTACCATATTTACTCGAATCTAAGCCGCACTTTTTTTCCAATTTTTGCTATCCATAAAACCACCTGTGGCTTAGAATCGAGTGAAAAGTAAGTGGAAGTTCTGAAAAATGTTGGTAGGTGCCACCACAACTAACTTCTGCTGTCGTATATACAGACATGCTTTGCAGGCACAAAGATAAGTACTGGTGCCAAAACCTCTGCGTCAGTAAAAAAAAATTTAAAAAGAGGCTAGAAGATCAGCTTTTTTCTCCGCCCCGAGTTTGGACTACTGCATTTTCATACATTATCCAATGAAGTAAATAGAAATTCTGTATTCTACATCTTCCAGTGTAGCAGCCTTTCAAATATTCGTAGCAACAAAAATAAATTTCTTTACACAAAAATACCAACAATGCACAAGGCTTTAGGATTGTTGCATGAGTTGATATGCTGGCCTCATTAACATTTCACGTAGTGGCACATATTGCTTCGTGGAATTTTGTGAAGAACTTTCATTATAGTGCCAAATTCAAGAGGGGAGTTATTTCTTTTGCGGAACAAAGTTCTAATCGTGCTGCAGGTTTGCAATACGAGATTGGTGAGAGCAGCGTCAGGCGATGGCGACTGCAGAGAGACAAATTATTTGAATGATCAAGTAGCAGGAAAGTATTTAGTGGGCCAAAGTGTGGCCGATATCATGCACTAGAAGTGATTTTAAATGAATTTGTTAAGGAACAGTGTCAGAAATTCCTGGCTGTGAACGCCAAAATTTTAAAAATATGAAATTGCTGGAGAGCAAGAAATCGAAAATTTTAAGGCTAGTTGAGGCAGGATTGATCTGTTTATGAAGCGCTGGGGTTTTTCACTTCGAAGGCAAACTTCAGTTGCACAGAAGCTGCCAAAAAATTATGGTGAAAAACTTGTGGAATTTCAGTGCTTCATAATTAGGCGGCGTACAGAAAAGCAATACCTTCTTGGTCCGATAGGAAATGCTGACCAAACTCCCATATATTTTGACATGCCATCAAATTATATGGTTGATGCCAAAGGAAAGAAAGACATAAGTGTTCTTACATCAGGGGGTGAAAAACAGCGGATGTCCGTCATGCTTGCTTGCACAGCACATGGACATAAATTACCCCCATTCATAGTTTTCAAGCGAAAGACTTTACCGAAATCAGAAGTGTTTCTAAAAACTGTAATTGTACGAGCAAACGAAACTGGGTGGTTTTCGGAGGACATGGTGCTGGAATGGATTGGGTGTGTGTGAAATTGTCGTCCTGGCGCAATGCTCGGTTTACGCAGTCTGTTGGTATTAGATGCGTACACAGGCCATACAACACCTGCAGTAAAACGAAAATTAGAGGAAAGCAAAACAGACTTGGCAGTAATGCCAGGCAAGATGACTTCAATTCTGCAACCACTTGACGTCTGTTTGAATAAACCATTTAAGGGCGAGCTTAAATGCATGTACACAGACTGGCTTTCGAAAAGTGACAGTCAACTGACACCAACAGGACGTGTAAAACGCACAAGTTTGTCGCAAGTGTTTCAATGGATTTATGATGCATGGAAGTGTGTTCCAAATCAGACTGTGCAACAAGCATTTAAAAAATGTTCGATATCCAATGCACTAGATGGTACGGAGGACGATGCTCTGTATGAAGAAATGAGCAACAAAGAATCGAGTGATAGTGATTCAGAATCATGACTGAGATTTTAAACATTTTGTATAAGATGTATTACAAACCTAATAAAATTTTGTTTTAAATTTCAGCGTTTGATTTCTAAGTTATTTTCATTCTTATTTTATAAGTGTTGCACAGGATAGAAAAGCATGGAGAGCAGCATCAAACCTCTCTGCAAACTGAAGACAACAACAACACACTCTGCATTTGAACTCATCACTAAAAATCTACTACGAAAATCTGATTGGCAAGACTGTTTGGGATGTATGTCAATATGGCCAACTCTACGTTCTGAATTTTTTCCTACCAGTGACAAGAGATGTTTGCTAATAGGAACTTTTGTGAATCGTGAATCACATGCAGTTTTCTCTTCACCATAAGAATAATACGAATGTAAACATTATGACATGTATTCTTTAGTGTTTGCTGCTGTCTCATTTAAATCCTGTCTGCCTAATGAACTACGAAACTAGAGTGAGACAACAACAAACGCGGAAGAATATACATATCATGTCATGTTTATATTCGTATTAATCTTATGCTGAATAGTGATACAGTCAGAAATGAAGCACGATAACTGACTAGATTTTTAAATCTAAGATGACTCTAATTTCTGTGCGGAATGTAATGTACTAAAGAGGCGTCTGCAAAGATTTTCAAACTGAGAAAAATTTTCCCTAAACTCTCGTTCAGAACATATTCTATTATACGCAGTCTATTATTTGGTTCTTGTTGATCATTATAAAAGAAAAAAGCAGTGTAAGTAGCAACAAATAGCAGTCTCTTGCCATTGTTTCGCTAATGAGACAATTCCTCTTTTTTTTTAATTGTAAGCTGTGATAGCGCGCACAAAAGCAAGCCATGCCACAAGCGGCGACAGGTCATAAACACTCATTATCATAATGCAACAAACAATGCATGACACAGTACAATAATGTAAACACCTATAACAAAGAGAACGGCACTTATCAGATCAAATCAAAATAAGCAATCGATTCAAACCAGACAAAGCACGTGGAAAAGGAAGGGTACCCATATAAATACAGACGGAGTGCCTGACACATACCAATGGCTACCTGGTAAAGCTTAACTGTTAAGCTTACGACTCGAACCAAACTACTGTAGCTGTACCTTCATCCATTCGACCTAAATTGTGTCTTATGTTACAATGGACCAACTTTGTTTCGATTTGGAGGTGCGGTCTAAAACTTCCCTCTCCCCTTGAATTTCAAGTCTCAAATTTCAGGTGTGGCTTAAATTCGGGAAATTTTTTTTACCTTGATTTCGAGTCTCATTTTTCGGGTGCGGCTTAGATTCGAGTGCGGCTTAGATTCAAGTAAATACGGTAAATTGGAGAAAATTTGCAGTACCTCAGCACTTTACCCACTGATGTCTGACACTCATTGAAACATTCAGGGTTTCAACATTGCTCCCCAGCTGGAGACCCAATAGCTTTTCATAAATTTGTTCCTACGTTTGGCACAACAACTCATAATTTAGTTTTTGGAGTTGTTTGTTCACCGGCACTTTTTCATGATTATATTTGTTTTGTCTCTATATTACTTCTCCCTCTAGCTTTTCTCCCAGTCGTTTTGTCATTATATACTACTCTCCGCAGTTTCATTTTTAATTCAGTTTTAGTTTGGAATAGCAGGTTTTAGGTTGACAGGTGTTTTGCAGTTAATTGTATCTTAATTATCAAGTGAGGTGGCACAGTAGTATGATGTAAGATACATGTTTGAGATGATAGTGATTCAAATCTCTGCTTGCCTACCCAGATTTAGTTTTCCATAGTTCACTCAAGGCAAATGACAAGGTGGTTCCTTTGTAAAGGACATAGTGAATTTCCTTCCTTTGATATCATACTTAGATTAAAAGAATATGTAGTTCTGATATTTGTCATCTGCATTATAACATAATTCTGTACTTTTATAGGTAGTGAAAGCAAGCCGCAACAGTTTGAACAACCGTTTTCTTCCATATGACGCTATTGAAACAGAGGCTGTGCTCTCTGTTGATGATGATGCACATTTACGTCATGATGAAATTATGTTTGGCTTTAGGTGAGTGCACTTTGTATCACTGTGAATATATTTTGTCACAAAATACCAGTACAGCATGCACATACGGTCTGAGTGAAATGATTCTTTTGTGACTTAAATTTTGTATTATTTGTGTGTATGATTTTTGGTTATAGAGTAGAGGCATTTCCCAAATTCTATGATAACCTTTCATGTTTTAAATATTTGTTCCATACTTCTGCTTTATTGTATTGGATGTAGGTTTGTAGAGCATTTGACCTGCCATCCTACAGGATGAAAAGTAATATCAGATTTCCCAAATTGTAATTAAAAATAGTGAGAAGATAAGTGTACGTTACTCAGAATAGGTGCTTCAGTCTGCTGTGAAATGTCACCCCGTACTTAGGGACAGGAAAATTTCATGTAAATGAAACATGACAAATATCACAAAATCAGCAGATTTTATGACATAACATGAAATTGACATTTTTACAAAACTAGTGAAATTTGGTATTTTTCTGTTACCACATAAAAATCTTATAAATCTGAAGACATTGATATTGGTAGCTGATAGTTATTTAATGTGGAAATTGGATCATGATTTTTATTCTTATGGCTGAGATACACATATAACCTTAAAATAACTGTCTGGTTACTGTTTAAAAGCTGATGTCTAGATGAGGCATCAACCGGTAACGGCTTTATCTGCCGAAGTGAAATTTCTTGGCTGCTTTTTACAAGACATCATAGGAAAAAGTCATATTTTGGAGAGATCTTCAGTGCAGTACATTTAATATAACTGCATGCAGATTGCATACTGTAACTTGTCTCCTACTGTAACTTGGCCCCTCTCTGGTGAAAGTCAGCTTACTTCATGCCACACCAGAATGTTTATACTCATTACCAGCCTCAGCTACGTAAAAGTATTGTGTACCATAACAAAAAGGAGCCATTGTGAATCTAGCGTTTCATGTGCAGTGTTGTGTGTAGTGATTGTTGACATTATTTCCAAATATGAACAAAGAAGCTGTACTTTCCTTCTAGTGACTTGCCATTAATCTTAAAGTCACTTCTGCGATGCATTAATTCATCATATGTTTGTTTCTTTTATAAACTTTATGCTTGTTGCTCTGGAAGAAGGAGGCAGAGCTCATTTCGACAGCCACTGTGCTACAGACCAATTGCAAGCTTTAACATATTGTATCCTCTGGTCAGGGACCCTGTTAAAGTGTGCAGTCTATATTTTTGTAGTACACAAATGTAAATATGAAAATCAGCAAATCAGCCCTTTAATATTTTCAAACAAGTAAATCGACATGGTACTTATAGGGTACTTATTATAAACTTTTGCTGCTTGAGAGGTCCCCATGAAAAATGAGTGATTGTAAGACAATTAATTGTATGGAAACATTTGTAAGGAAATACGGAAGAGAAGTAACCAATAAATCATTGAAAGAAATACATTTTCATTTTCACATGAGAGGGTAACATTTGTTTATTGCATACCACGTTTACATTCCGGGTTACAAACTTCACATGGCAAAAGGTAGTGAGTAGTGTGAAGTTTGTACAGATTACATTTCACAATTCTTTGCAGCACTTTCTGAACGGTGGGCCACGGAACGTGCAAATACTCATGCACATTGCGTCCAGCACTCTCAGTCTTGGCAACAGTAACTTCTTTAGCAATTTGTGGTGCAATTGCCAGTGGTCTCTCCCAGGAGAAATTCCCAAATCACCAGGTAATTCAAACTTCCAAATCAAGTTCTTCAATGCTGATGCTGAAAGAGGACCTTGCCATACTCCTTTAAGGCATCAATACCCACGAAGTGCAGCAGCACTATTGCTGTTGTTTAGATGAAACAGCTTTATGAGTAAACTAGATAAAAAGTCAGTAGAGTCATATCTCAATGAGGGACTTGAAACTTTCAACTCAGGACAGGAGCATATAGAGGAACTATGGCTCAAGTTTAAAAGAACACTTGACCACACACTGGATAGATATGTACCCAATAGACAATCCATAATGGTGGGGAATTTCTATGGTATACAGTCAGTCTAAAGGAACTTCTAAAGAAACAGAGATTGCTACATAATAGGTATCAAACAAAGCCTAGGGCTATAGATAGAGATGCTCATGAAATGCATTTGGCTATCAAGGGAGCAATGTGTGATGCCTTCAATGACTACTGTAGCAGAATATTGCCAAATGATCTTTCAGAGAACCTGAAGAAATTCTGATCATTTGTAAAGGATGTTAATGGCACCAAGTTAGTGTGCAGTCCAAAGCAAATGAGACAATAACTGAAATTCAGGGCAGCAAAGCAAAAGCTGAAATGCTTAACTCAGTTTCCAAATGTTCCTTTATAAAAGGAAAACCCAAGAGAATTGCCCCGGTTTAATCCTTGAACCATTGAAAAGATGAATGAAATAAGTATTAGTGTTAAGGTCTTGAGAAACAGCTGAAATCATTAAAATTGAACAAAGTTCCAGGGCTCAATGGAATCCTTGTCAGATTCTGTACCAATTTGTAGCTGAGTTAGCCCCTCTTCTAATTATAACCTATCATAGATCCCTCGAACAAAAAACTGTGCCCACTTCTTGGAAAAAAACACAGATCTCTCTCGTCTACAAGAAGGATAGTGGACGTGGTTCACAAAACTACAGTCCAATATCGTTGACATCGATTTGTTGTAGAATCTTAGAACATATTCTGAGCTCAAACATAATGAGGTGTCTTGAACAGGATGACCACCTCCATTCCGACCATCATGGATTCCCAAAATGTTGATTATGTGAGACCCATCATACTTTTCCCACATGACATACAGAGGGCTTTGGATCAAGGCAGTCAGGTAGTGCAGTACTTCTTGATTTCTGAAAAGCATTTGACTCAGTACCACACCTAAGGTTTTTGTCAAAAGTACAATCATATGGCGTGTCAAGTGAAATTTGTGACTGGATTGAGGACTTTTTGATAGGGAGACTCAACATGTTATTTCAGATGGAGAGTCATCATCAGATGTAGAAGTAACTTCAGGTGTGCCCACGTAAGTGTGTCAGGGTCCTTGCTGTTCTTGTCGTATATTAATGACCTTGCAGACAATGATAATAGTAATCTCATAGTTTTTGCAGATGATGCAGTTATCTATAATGAAGTACTTTCTGAAAGAAGCTGCGTAAATTTTCAGTCAGATCTTGGTAATATTTCAGAGTGGTACTAAGACTGGAAACTTGCTTTGTAAATTTGTGCACTTCACAAAAGTGAAAAAACATGGTATCCTATGACTATAATATCGGTGAGTCACTGTTGGAATCGGCCAACCCATACAAATACTCGGGTGTAACACTTTGTGGGGATATGAAATGGAATGATCACATAGGCTCAGCCATGGGTAAAGCAGGTGGTAGACTTCAGTTTATTGGTAAAAAACTGGGGAAGTGCAATCAGTCTACAAAGGAGATTGCTTACAAATTACTTGTGTGACCAGTTCTAGAATATTGCTGAAGTGTGGGAGACCTGTACCAAATAGGACTAACAGCAGAATTGAATGTATATAGAGAAGGGCAGCATGGATAGTCACAGGTTTGTTTAATCCATTGGAGAGTGTCACAGAGATACTGCAGGGTCTGAACTGGAACACTCTTGAATGTCGACATAGAATATTCCAAGAAAGTCTATCAACAAAGTTTCAAGGATTGGTTTAAATTATGTCTGTAGGAATATACTACAGCCCCCTCCATATCACTCACATAGGCGTCATGAGGATAAGATTAGAGTAATTACTGCGTGCACAGAGGCATTCAATCAGTCATTCTTTTTGCGCTCCATACATGAATGGAACAGGAAGAAACTCCAGTACCCTCTGCCATGCGCATCATGGTAATTTGCAGAGTATAGAAGTAGATGTCGATGTAAAGCTGTGCGTATTGACAGACTGCAAGTGTAATGCACACTGATGCTTGTGTTTCAGCCCTATGTCACCATACCAGTATTGGTGCCTAATGGCAGGTCATGATACAATGATAATAAGTATCAAGCAGACGTTTTTTGTAGGTACCAGCGCAACATTAAGCAGCATGATTGTGTTTCTTGTAACCTTGTTCATCTTTTTAAATAACACCCTGTATTTTTTATTTGGTAATCCAATTCCTCTTTTCAAGATATGTTCAAAATTTTATTACAATGTGCCATTCACATAAGTGTGACATTATTAAAAATTAACACAAAAATGACTTTGACTCTTCTGTATAACCACACAGTAATGGTACCCAGGGTAATGTAACTCACCTGTTGCTCTAGTTGACAGTAAATAAATGGAAACACAAGGAAAAGGCAGTCAGTTTTCATCAGTGAAGCTTTGTGTGGGTACAATTTACATCAATGATGATAGGGTAGAAATGCTACTCGTTATAAAAAGTGTAAGTTACCAGATCAGTAATTGCAATAATGTTCTGTTATTCACCATACAGTTAAATGTAGTGTAGCTAACTAGTATTTCTAGCTTATCTTTCATTTGTGTATGTAGTATTTGCACAAAACTTCAACTGAAGACTACTGATTGAATGACAGGGAGTGCGTATCTTCATAACAACCAAGTTACAAGAAGAGGTTGGTCTGGCCTCAGCAGCCGATACTGTGGTCATGTGTGTGAGAGAGAGTTGCATTAGTGTGTGTGTGTGTGTGTGTGTGTGTGTGTGTGTGTGTGTGTGTGTTTCAGATGAAGGCGTTTTTGGCCGAAAGCTTCTTGCTGACAGTCTTTTTGTTGTGACGATCTGCTATTAAGTGTCTCCGCTGTATGATGAGTAGCAACTATCCTTTTCTTAATGTTATCATTATTCCATTCTGGATTTTCCATTGTTTTAAGTTAAAAGAAACACAGTCATGTTGATTAATGTCTCACTGGTAGCTAAACAACATTTGATTGATACTTTTTTTTAATTTTGCTTCTGTAGGAAAAGTTACATGGGAGTGGTCAAGATAAATAGGACAGCTCATATTATAGTACCGACAGTATATTGAAGTTATGGGAATGCTATCTTTTGAAAAACTTTGAATATTGTTTGGATGCAGAGCTATTTCTTCTGTAATTGGTTAGTTTTAAGAGGTCTGAAGTAAATTTTCTTTTCTAAGTAAAGGAAAATAAATGAGATGTTTTATGTCAGTTTTATAATATAATTAATAGGTGCATGTTCATTTCAATATAAGACATAAAAATAATGAAAAGCAACAAAAATCTTCTTCTTCCTGAAGCATTTCTGCTTATGCAGGTCCTTAGCAAAGCCTTTTCCAATCTACTTTTTTCTGACACAGTCTATTGTTCAGCATATCCTCCCAGTGTAGTCCACTTTGATTCACATCATTCTTCACCTGGTATCTCCATTTCATTTCTGATCTTCCAGTGGGTCTCCTTAATATTCAGTGCATTCTAGGGCTCTTCTTGGAAGTCTTCCTTGTCCCAGTCTTTTAATGTGGCCAAATCATTTAACCCTATGTCTCTCCATAGTTTCTTGCTTCTTATCCTGTCCCTTCTCATCTTACCTAGGATCCATCGTAGAATGCATCGGAACGAGAGGTCCTTGGTTCAAGTCTTCCCTCGAATGAAAAGTTTACTTTCTTTATTTTCGCAAAGTTATGATCTGTCCGTTCACTGACGTCTCTGTTCACTGTAATAAGTTTAGTGTCTGTGTTTTGCGACCGCACTGCAAAACTGTCCGATTAGTAGACGAAAGGACATACCTCTCCATTGGGAACTGAAAACATTTGATCGCAAGGTCATAGGTCAACCAATTCCTCCACAGGAAAACACGTCTGATGTATTCTATATGACACTGGTGATGGCATGTGCATCACATGACAGGAATATGTTGTCGACCCACCTATCTTGTACACTTGGCGAATGGATAAAAAGATTCTTCTACCTTGCTCGATTTAGATTTTCTTGTGGATGTGATAATCACTCCCAAAAAAGTGATGAAAACATAAGAGTTTGTCACATAAACTGAAACAAATGAATGCAACAGTTTCACAGTTGTAGTTTTCCCTGTGCTCTGTCAAAACATATGTTTTTAACGTTTTCAAATTTTTCCGTGTGTAGACCGTCAATTCCTGCATATGTCCAAGCGAATCTGAACGTGTCCTGGAATTTTGGAGAGCAAAGTTGATTATGTGCGAGTGCCTGAACTTTGATAATTGACACACGATCACGTAAACAATTCTGCTCTGTGTACCTGTGCAGCTTCGCAAAATCATAGATTCTTTGCCCAAAGTATTCCACTTGCTGAAAACCAAACACGTCTAACGGTTGCACAAGAGGTGTACAACCTGGAAGAATGGTAATAATGTCTACTCCCACACTAAAATTGTACAATGCCTGATCCTTCTGTCCTGTATAGCTGTCAAGAAGTAAGGCAAAATCTTTGTCTGCATAAGGAGCAATCACACGTTCATTAAAGTCTTTCACTAGTCTTTTCTCCATTTTTTTCTGACGCACTGCAATTCTCAATGACATTCGGCATTTGCGCGAGTTCCCTATTCACCTGTTGCTGAACTTGCGGTCCAAATACACCATTTTTTTCCTGCAAACATAAATAAAATGTAGGTAAAAGAAATCCTGCTTTGTTCAGAGCATATTGTATGCTAAAACTGTGAAGTGGCATGCAGCTGGTCTACAGTACATTCCGTGTCGCCTTCTCCAACTAACGATAATGTGCGGGTCGATTTCATTTCATAGTTAAAACTGGACTGATCTGTGTTGATAATATATGCGTCTTCATACTGTTGGAATCTGATGTTAGTTTATGTAAGAAATGTCTTGGAACACTCTAAAAGTTCTTCCAGTTTATTCGCGTAGTTCTTGCTTACATATTTCGTAATCATCCTGCTCGTAATTTTGTATTTTCTTTTGAACGTGACAAACCAATGAGGTGAAGCCTTGAAGCCCAGGCCGATTTGTTTAGCGTAATGCAATCCCCAAATATGTAGGTCTGTATCATGCACTGCACTTAATAAATTGTCAGTATACAAGGTTTTCTAGTTCACTGAACTTCTGTCTTCGGGTTCCACCTCGTTCCATGACTTGTTTGCAATATTTAATTGAGCTTTTTTCCTCCATCCCTGTAAATCTAAATTTATTTGTTACTTCACTTCATAATCTATATTTGCGTCTTTTAATTGGTTTGGACAGTAACCTGTATTGGAGCATTTCCTTCATGTAACCCAAAGAAATACCATCAGATTGAAGTCGCAGTATTTCCTCTTCGTGTTCTTCGTATGGATCGTCAACAATCTCATCATCTGGTACATACAGCCCCGCAGCAATCAGCAAGGTACCATCATCACCACATGTACTGTTTATCAACAAATGTAGGAAATAATCATACAAATGTTCGACAATCGTTTGATCCCTTAAGGAACTTTCTGATTCCTTACAGTTCGGAAAATATTCATTGACCTTGTTATTGAAGTAGTGAGCAATATTTGCTGGATTCATATTGCCCACAGAATACATCTCACGTATTTAATGCACTCTCGTCCAAAGTAGCGAACAGTCAACTGCCAGCCAGGGAGCCTCGTTAGCAGGAATACTCTCTCTTCCGTGCACTGTAGTCTACTGACGTTGTGTGTTTCGATGTTTGTTTAGGTGTAGCGTCCCCATGCTATGGTGCAGTTACCTCACATCAGATGGACAGACAGACAGATAATAATTGTATGAAAATAAAAAATTAAACTTTTCGCTCGAGGGAAGACTTGAACCAAGGACCTCTCTTTCCACAGCTGCTCACGCTAACCACAGGACCACGGCACTCCTGAGCTCACACTATCCTTGATGTTGCCTATCTTGCGCATGGACTACTCAGTTTGTATATTTTGTTTATTTTTTTTCATAGTTCCACACAACTTCTTCCTGTTTTCTCGATTGATCTGTGTTCAGTGTCAACTTATAACTAAATCTGAGGAGGATGCGATGGGGAGGTTCCCTTGTTAGATCTTTCATTGTCCAAGTTCAACATTCTGACCCATAGATCTGAACTAGTAAATAAAGACTTTTATATCAGGCTCTTTTTCAGATGTTTTCCAATTTCTAATTATGTCCAGTACACAATAACAAAATTATGAACAATTTTCTATCCCCTGCAAAATTTCATCCTTGCTGTTCCCATTCTTGTTTAACTTACTTCCTAGATATTTGAGGTAAAAAGTAGAGAGCATAATTCAAAAAGAAGCCATCAGAAAATAACATTGCAAGCGGAAAAATACCCAAATTGGCTAAGCATTACACTGAAGAAATTAAGCAAAAAATGAAACATTTTTTCCTGTCTCTGCCCATAGTTGTAAATTTCAGTACATATTTTTACAGATGGAGAAGTGAATGTGCGTTCAATGGGAAGGAAGATTAGTTTTTAATGTCCCATTGATCAGGGTCAGAGCACAAGCTGTGATGAGACCAGGATGGGCAGTGGGAAGGATAACTTACTCAGTTCTTTGAATTTGGGAAGAAACACTTTATAGTAACCAGCATCTGACAAGACCATGGATGATTTGAAAACCAACAGAAACTGGCTGATTAGCCGCAGTACTCAGCAGCAAGTCACCGAGAGTAAACAGGTGGACACAATGAGAGGGAAAGACAATGGAGTTGGCACAACGAAATAACAAGTCCAGTGAGTTAACCAAGATCGGAACCTAAGACACAATGAATCCAGTACCAAGACAATGATGTATGGTGAGATCAGTATAAGAGCATAGTGAAATCATGGCTAACTGTGAAATCGCTGTGCCGCTAGTTAAAAGGTCAGCTGCGTGCGCTGATAGGCTGATAAGGTGTGTCCCTATGGCCCCGCTTGTTGGAAGGAAAGCAAAGTTTTGGTCTGATCAAAAACAGCAGTAGCCCAAATTATTATTCTAACTACAATTAAAATTCCACTACCTCTCATTTAACCATCATTTGAACAAAATAATTTCTAGAATGAGATTTTCACTCTGCAGCGGAGTGTGCGCTGATATGAAACTTCCTGGCAGATTAAAACTGTGTGCCCGACCGAGACTCGAACTCGGGACCTTTGCCTTTCGCGGGCAAGTGCTCTACCATCTGAGCTACCGAAGCACGACTCACGTCCGGTACTCACAGCTTTACTTCTGCCAGTATCTCGTCTCCTACCTTCCAAACTTTACAGAAGCTCTCGTGCGAACCTTGCAGAACTAGCACTCCTGAAAGAAAGGACATAACGGAGACATGGCTTAGCCACAGCCTGGGGGATGTTTCCAGAATGAGATTTTCACTCTGCAACAGAGTGTGCGCTGGTATGAAACTTCCTGGCAGATTAAAACTGTGTGCCCGACCGAGACTCGAACTCGGGACCTTTGCCTTTTGCGGGCAAGTGCTCTACCATCTGAGCTACCGAAGCACGACTCACGCCCGGTACTCACAGCTTTACTTCTGCCAGTATCTCGTCTCCTACCTTCCAAACTTTACAGAAGCTCTCCTGCGAACCTTGCAGAACTAGCACTCCTGAAAGAAAGGATATAGCGGAGACATGGCTTAGCCACAGCCTGGGGGATGTTTCCAGAAACATATATCCTTTCTTTCAGGAGTGCTAGTTCTGCAAGGTTCGCAGGAGAGCTTCTGTAAAGTTTGGAAGGTAGGAGACGAGATACTGGCAGAAGTAAAGCTGTGAGTACCGGGCGTGAGTCGTGCTTCGGTAGCTCAGATGGTAGAGCACTTGCCCGCGAAAGGCAAAGGTCCCGAGTTCGAGTCTCGGTCGGGCACACAGTTTTAATCTGCCAGGAAGTTTCAAAATAATTTCTAATCATGGCCTGCTGCCTAGTTACGCAACCACACAATATTAAATAAAGTGTACTCAGAACTAGTAAAGATGTACTCTTATAATAAAAGGCAGCTTTACTGACACACGAGAAGGTATATGTGATGAGTTTGCCAAGGCAAGACTTTAAGCAGTTCTGAAAATATTTAATAAATGGAACTTAAAATTTATGACCTCATGGAAATTTTAATACAGCGAACAAATCAAGTGACGTAATAGTCTAATTAGTGTGCTACAATCATCATCATCATCATCATTATTAATATTTATTTCTTTTCTCAGACGTTATGTCTGGTCAAAAATTGAAAGTGACGCGGACCTTGATCAAGCGTGACTTCCTTTTAACTGTACGGAATATGTTATATTGCGTTTAGGAACTTTCGGGTAATTGAACATGTATCAATAATTACGGATTTCTGTAGTTGTATATATAAGTTTGGATGTACATTATTATTATTATTATTATTATTATTATTATTGAAAGGTGTACAACCTTGCTTCTGCCATTTTTTCACCAACATTTGCAGCTTTAATGAAGCAAATTGGTTGCACATATATAATTCAAAGTATTTTCTATCACTGACCACTACTTTCTACCATCTTTCGGGCAGTGTACAAATCCCACATCGAAAAAATTGTTCATCTTTTGAAGCGATCCATGAATCGATCCAATTTGTGACTTCTTCATTAGATGTGTTGGTCAGCCAGGCCATGCATCATTGATCGGAACAGGTGATAGTCAGAGGGCGCAATGTCTGGAGAATATGGCGTGTGGGGTAGGACTTCCAATTTTTATGTTTCCAAGTACGTTTTGACCTCTTTTGCAATGTGGGGTTGAGCATTGCAAAATTGCTTTATTGTGCCTCTCGCTGTATTGTGGCCATTTGTCTTTTAACGCTCTGCTGAAACGCATTAATTGCATTTGATAATGAGTACCTGTGATTTTTTCACTTGGTTTTAACACCTCATAGTATACAATGCCAAGCTGGTCCCACCAAATGCAGAGCATGATCTTGGAGCCGTGTATATTCGGATTGGCCGTCGACGTGGAAGCAAGGTCGGCATATCCCCATAATTTTTTGCATTTAGGGTTATCGTAATGAACCCATTTTTCGTCCCTGGTCACAATGCGATACAGAAATCCCTTTCATTTTTGTCTATGAAGCAACTGTTCACAAACACACAAACGCCATTCAATGTCTCTTGGTTTCAACTCACACGGGACCCAAGTTCCTTCTTTCTGAATCATGCCCATAGCCGTGAGACATTTTGAAATGTCTTACTGTGTAACTCCCACTAATTGTGCCAATTCTTCTTGAGTTTGACATGAGTCTTCACGCAGCAATGTCTCCAGTTCTGCATCTTCGAAAACATTCTGTCTTCCACAACTATGCTGGTCTACGACGTTAAAATCACCGTTCTTGAAGCGTTGGAACCACTCACGGCATGTTCTTTCACTAATAGCGTCCTTACCATACATACTTGAGAGCATTTGATGAGACTCAGCCGCTTTTTTCTTCATATTGAAACACAACAGTAACACCTCCCGCAAATGACGAGAATTAGGCTCGTAAATTGACATTTTCAATAGAGAACAACTTTTGATGCAGGTACAAATTGACTAATGTTTGAATGAGGTTATGTTGACCGAGGTTCAAGCTAACTGCCTGACGTCTGCGATCTGTTTCTTTCAACTGCTACTTACCGTTGTTGCCACCTATTGGCAAACGGCGGAAGCAAAGTTGTACATCTTGTATTATTATTTCTTTACTTTCTCAGACGTTAAGTCTGGTTGAGAATGGAAAGTGACGCGGACCTTGATCAAGCGTCACTTCCTATTAACTGTACGGTATGTGTTATATTGCATTTAGGAACTTTCGGGTAATTGAACATGTATCAATAATTACGGATTTCTGTAGTTGTATATATACGTTTGGATGTAGCTCTATTGCATTGATGTACTGGTGGATATTGTGTGGTATGACTCCTGTAGTTGATAGTATAATTGGTATGATGTCAACTTTATCCTGATGCCACATGTCTTTGACTTCCTCAGCCAGTTGGATGTATTTTTCAATTTTTTCTCCTGTTTTCTTTTGTATATTTGTTGTATTGGGTATGGATATTTCGATTAGTTGTGTTAATTTCTTCTTTTTATTGGTGAGTATGATGTCAGGTTTGTTATGTGGCGTTGTTTTATCTGTTATAATGGTTCTGTTCCAGTATAATTTGTATTCATCATTCTCCAGTACATTTTGTGGTGCATACTTGTATGTAGGAACTTGTTGTTTTAAAAGTTTATGTTGTAAGGCAAGCTGTTGATGTATTATTTTTGCGACATTGTCATGTCTTCTGGGGTATTCTGTATTTGCTAGTATTGTACATCCGCTTGTGATGTGATCTACTGTTTCTATTTGCTGTTTACAAAGTCTGCATTTATCTGTTGTGGTATTGGGATCTTTAATAATATGCTTGCTGTAATACCTGGTGTTTATTGTTTGATCCTGTATTGCAATCATGAATCCTTCTGTCTCACTGTATATATTGCCTTTTCTTAGCCATGTGTTGGATGCGTCTTGATCGATGTGTGGCTGTGTTAGATGATACGGGTGCTTGCCATGAAGTGTTTTCTTTTTCCAATTTACTTTCTTCGTATCTGTTGATGTTATGTGGTCTAACGGGTTGTAGAGGTGGTTATGAAATTGTAGTGGTGTAGCCGATGTATTTATATGAGTGATTGCTTTGTGTATTTTGCTAGTTTCTGCTCGTTCTATGAAGAATTTTCTTAAATTGTCTACCTGTCCATAATGTAGGTTTTTTATATCGATAAATCCCCTTCCTCCTTCCTTTCTGCTTAATGTGAATCTTTCTGTTGCTGAATGTATGTGATGTATTCTATATTTATGGCATTGTGATCATGTAAGTGTATTGAGTGCTTCTAGGTCTGTGTTACTCCATTTCACTACTCCAAATGAGTAGGTCAATATTGGTATGGCATAAGTATTTATAGCTTTGGTCTTGTTTCTTGCTGTCAATTCTGTTTTCAGTATTTTTGTTAGTCTTTGTCTATATTTTCCTTTTAGTTCTTCTTTAATATTTGTATTATCTATTCCTATTTTTTGTCTGTATCCTAGATATTTATAGGCATCCGTTTTTTCCATCGCTTCTATGCAGTCGCTGTGGTTATCCAATATGTAATCTTCTTGTTTAGTGTGTTTTCCCTTGACTATGCTATTTTTCTTACATTTGTCTGTTCCAAACGCCATACTTATATCATTGCTGAATACTTCTGTTATCTTTAGTAATTGGTTGAGTTGTTGATTTGTTGCTGCCAGTAGTTTTAGATCATCCATGTATAGCAAATGTGTGATTTTGTGTGGGTATGTTCCAGTAATATTGTATCCATAATTTGTATTATTTAGCATGTTGGATAGTGGGTTCAGAGCAAGGCAGAACCAGAAAGGACTTAATGAGTCTCCTTGGTATATTCCACGCTTAATCTGTATTGGCTGTGATGTGATATTATCTGAATTTGTTTGGATATTAAGTGTGGTTTTCCAGTTTTTCATTACTATGTTTAGGAACTGTATCAATTTAGGATCTACTTTGTATATTTCCAATATTTGTAGTAACCATGAGTGGGGTACACTATCAAAAGCTTTTTGGTAATCAATGTATGCGTAGTGTAGAGACCTTTGTTTAGTTTTAGCTTGATATGTCACCTCTGCATCTATTATCAGTTGCTCTTTACATCCTCGCGCTCCTTTGCAGCAGCCTTTTTGTTCTTCATTTATAATTTTGTTCTGTGTTGTATGTGTCATTAATTTCTGTGTAATGACTGAAGTTAATATTTTGTAGATTGTTGGTAGGCATGTTATGGGGCGATATTTAGCTGGGTTTGCTGTGTCTGCTTGATCTTTAGGTTTCAGATAAGTTATTCCATGTGTAAGTGTATCAGGGAATATGTATGGGTCTGCAATGTAACTGTTAAATAATTTAGTTAGATGTGAATGTGTTGAGGTGAACTTCTTTAGCCAGAAATTTGCTATTTTATCATTTCCAGGGGCTTTCCAATTGTGTGTAGAATTAATTGCTCGGGTGACTTCATGTTGCAAAATTATCACTTCAGGCATTTGTGGTATCATCTTGTATGTATCTGTTTCTGCTTGTATCCACCGTGCATGCCTGTTATGTTGTACCGGGTTTGACCATATGCTGCTCCAGAAGTGTTCCATGTCTCTTATGTTTGGTGGATTGTCTATTTTTATGTGTGTGTTATCTATTGTTTGGTAAAATTTCTTTTGGTTTGTGTTGAATGTTTGGTTTTGTTTCCTTCTATTTTCACTTTTTTTGTATCTTCTAAGTCGTTTCGCCAAAGCTTGTAATTTTTGCTTCTTTTCATCTAATTGCTCTATTGCTTCTTGTTGTGAGATTTTACCTAACCTTTTTCGTTTTTTGTCTGATATTTCATTTCTTATAAATTGTGTTAACTGCCCGATGTCTTTTCTCAGTTTTTCTATTCTGATCTGTAGCCTGTGTTGCCATGCTGGTTTTGTGGGTTTCTTCTGTGTGTTGGTTGGTTCTGATATCTGCCTAGTGTGTATATTTAGTGTAGTGAGTGCTCCTACATAAACCAGTAGTTGTAACTCTTCCATAGTTGTGTATTCATTTATTTTGTTGTGTATGATTGTGTTGATAGTTTTTATTGTTGTTTCGACTTGTGGGCTATTTGGTGGTCTATGCAAGAATGATCTAATGTCTGTATTTGTGTCTTTGTATTCTATATATGTCAACTGAAATTTTTCTTCTATATCTAACATGTGTGTCACTTCGTGTTCTATTTGTGCTCGTGCTGGTGGCTGTCTTAAAATTTCATTTTCCTCTGATTGTTTAATTGATGTGTGTTGTTCTTTGTTTGTTTGCTCTGGGATGTTTGAGTCCATTACTGTATTTTCTTCTTCTTCTAATTGCACATTATTTTGTTCCAGTATTTGTTGTACTTGTTGTTTGATGTTTTCTAATTCTGACTGGGGTATCCTGTTATTTTTTATTACTACACGAATCTGATCAGCTAGACGTTGTTCTGTTAAAAATTTTAATTCTGGGTATCTGGTAATAAATGTTGTGTATACTTGTGATCTGTATCCAGTTGTGTTGGTTCCTAGGTTTGTTGCTTGGTAATAACAGAACATGAGGTGTCGATTAACTTCATCTGACCATCTCATCCTCTGTCTTTGTTTTCCTTCTAGGGTGGTTGCAGGAAGCATATCCTGCAAAACACCTCTATTTGGATTTAAATCATTTTCCAGTTGGCTAGCAGTGTCATTACCATTGTGGGCGGGCATAGGGTTCAAGCGCCGTCCCCGACCATGACGGCGCTTGTCCGAGGCTTCTTTAGTTCTGTCCTGAACCAAGTAATCACACTAAAAGGGGGGTTAGCCCTATTAGTGGTTTGTTCTTTTCGTCGCCTTTTACGACTGGCAGAACATACCGGAGGCCTATTCTTTTCCCGGGCCTCCACGGGGTGTATTATTATTATTCTGTATCATCAATAAGTGCTGATATTACACATTATTATTATTATTATTATTATTATTATACACTAAAGTAAGCTTATTAAATTTGTGTAAGTCCTACATATGACAGCAGTGCCAAGACCTGTGAACAGTTGTACAACAGTTTCACCATACCTTCTGAGCATGGACCAGTTATGTGCTAATATGAGCTGTATTTGTTGAACTCAATACTGGCTAATTTGCCAGCAGTCTCTCAGTAGGTTCCATTAAATGTCACGCAATACAATTACAAGACCAGCTGGGTTGAAACACTGTATGTTATAGTAACTTTGTATAGTACATGACAGATAATAATAACAGTAATAATAATAAAAAATTCCTTCAAACAATAACACAGAGAGATGGACCAAAATACAAATAAGCTAATCGCTCTTGCAGAGCTTCAACTGAATACCAGCGATACTGACTGTACTTGCAGATAGTCTACCAATAATAATAATAATAATAATAATAATGTGTAATATCAGCACTTATTGATGATACAGAACATAGGTGGAATGAGACACAATGGGCATGCAGCAGTCACCTCTTAATGGACAATATCTACAAAATTTCAAGCCCACACAAGCAGAATAGCAGAAATGAACAAAGAAATTCTCACCATTACTGTCTGTTATTCTGCAGTGAAGTCATTGCAGTATCGACTCTCTTCTGAAGCTCTGCCTAGCACCATATTACAGAATAGATACCACAGGGCAGGGCAGGGCAGGGCAGGGCAGGCAGCTGACAGCACACACTGCTCCTTCTGCCAGAGCCACAGACCC
Organism: Schistocerca nitens; assembly: GCF_023898315.1. NCBI lineage: Eukaryota > Metazoa > Arthropoda > Insecta > Orthoptera > Acrididae > Schistocerca > Schistocerca nitens. The sequence goes on from NC_064615.1 coordinate 260,475,502, forward strand.
ACCTCCATTATCAACAAGCCACCAAGAGCCAAGGTCCCCACACTGCACTCACGTTTACTTGTCCGGGAGTCTCTCTCTTGTACTGTCTATGCTACTCCTTAAATACCCATCCCTCTGTGGGCACCGCTACGTAGGAACCCAGAATTCATTCAGGCAGAAGCGGCCAAAAGAGCACAAACTAAGTAGATTCATTACTAGAGGACAAGTCGCAAGGATTGCTGGTGCATGGCACAGGGATGTTTTTTCATCACTTTAGGTTTATGAGAATATTGTGGAAATTTTCAATGAATTTTTTGCTTTTTATGTCAGTCTGTTCATTCAAAAATAATTTCAAGATGTTTTTTGTCAAATATTCAAAAATTTCTATTTGTTCCAAAATATTTAGCAGGCTGCCTTTTTCAGCAGTGTGTAGGATTGACAGTTAGTTTGTTATGTCACCAGCTGTGTTGTTTTGTTCCTTCAGCTGGGAGCTAAACAAAGATAGGTTTTGCCAGTGAGATCAAGATGTTCTCTGAACCTTCTTCTTATCCGTCAATGTATATTTTATCATAGCTAAGTTATTTTAACATATAATAAACACCTGAATGAGTTGAGACTTCATAGGATTTACCAGCACAATAAATCTTGAAAGTCTCTTTGGGTTCACTACTGGATCCTAAAATCAAGTCGATACAATATTTTGGCGATCCAACATTCTCCTGCAAATGGTGAACAGGTGCATTGCGGAAATATTGAATCAAGTTAATTTTAGGAGGGATGTTCAAGACCTGAACGGGTTAATTAACAGGACTGTTTTAAGGAGTGACAAATTTGTGATTGTACTGGATTGTGTGTTCTGCAGCTTATTGTCAAGTTAGTTTTTTGAAGTGCAAGTTTGATTTTATCTGAAAATTTTATGAGTTATTTTCATTTTATTGATGGGTAGTTTTTAGTAACATAGATGCTGCTGCTGTGGGCATGCCCCTGTTGCTAATCTGGCAATAAATAGAAGTAATCACTACTTGACAGCTTGTGTGTGTGTGTGTGTGTGTGTGTGTGTGTGTGTGTGTGTGTGTTTTGCAAGCTTCAGAGCACCACTTGTTTAAGTTGTACTTTACATATAACTTTTCATCAAATTTATTATTTTGATTTCAAAAGAAGTCACATCTTAAGGTTCTTAACTGAAGAGCAGTTGCAGTTTACTCTTTAAAAAATTAGTGATTGATAGGAACTCAAGAATCGAATGTAATTATGTATATTAGCATGAATATTCACTCACAAACTAGAAGAGTTACTGAAAAGCAGATGTAAACATAACAAAAGGTGATACTGCGCCATGCTTTCAGACACACACACACTTTTGGCCAACAAAGCTGTGGTCTTGAACAGGAGAAATGTGGGCAGGCTTGAACAGCATACAGTAATTATTAAGCTTTTGAAATAATAGGTTCCTTATTTTAAAATTGAGGGGGAATAAGATAGAAAATATATGATATTACTCGTAATTCTCTGATGTTCCTGCCATAGTTTATGCTGTTGATGATTAGGACTGTATTCTCTGAATGTGGTTCCCTTTGGGCTACTGCATTTTTGTTATTTATTATTTTAGTGTGACCATGTTTTTCATTTTTAAATGGCTTCAGAGTGATTATTTGTATGCTGAGGTCACACATTCATTGCATGTACTGCTTATACGGCTGCTTTTATATGATAACAGTAATTACAAATGGAAGTGTTTTATTACATGCCTCAGAGTGTGGCGGGAACAAAGGGATCGTGTTGTCGGTTTCCCTGGACGTTACCATGCATGGGACCTGAACCATAGTGGATGGCTGTACAATTCCAACTACTCCTGTGAACTCTCTATGGTTTTGACTGGTAAGTGGAATTAGTCTGTAGTAGTAGTTAAGAAAAAAACAGCTAACTAATTGATTCTCTTAAAATTTCTCCTTAGTTGGATGACTATGAATGCATATTGCCAATAAATTCAGAAAATGGGGGAGGGTGGAGGAGGAGGGGGGTGGTGTTAAACACACTATTGTGATGGGACAGTGACAAGAGGAAATTGTAAGGCACCCAAAGCATAAATAAGGCTTGTGTTTTGTTGTTAGTACTGCCCATCTAACACACAGCTGTCAGTTTAGTGCATGTTCCATGGGTCATAATTATGATTTTAAATAACATACAGGTAGAACTTTAATGCTTCATAAGTGTTTTTGAGAGAGAGAGAGAGAGAGAGAGAGAGAGGGAGGGAGAGAGAGAGAGAGATTTACTCAGGAATGTGTGTGTGTGTGTGTGTGTGTGTGTGTGTGTGTGTGTGTGTGTGTGTGTGTGTGTGTCAGCGAGAGATTAAGATACAGGTTGTTAAAAAATTCAGTGCCCAAACTGGTGACAGAAGTGCATATTGAGCAAGAAAAGCATGTGTAAGTAGGCATGTGGCGAAGTAGGAAAATAAAAAATGCCTTCTTCAAACATTACAACAAAGTGGATTTGAGGTACATAGTGTTTTCACATTCTGGTGTTTATGTTGAACCAGTAAATAGCATGTAGTGTGTAGTTCTGGTCGCAGTACATATCATGGAGTGCTACACTTGAAAGTAACTGTCAGATATATATCCCATTTGACTTGTTTTTCTAAGGCTACATGAGAACTTTATTGCATTCCACCACTGTGGACTCAGATGAGGAATTAGTTGTAAGAATTAATGCAGTGGTCTCTCTCTCTCGTGTGTGTGTGTGTGTGTGTGTGTGTGTGTGTGTGTGTTTGTTGATGCAGTGGTGCAAAGTCACACATGCCTCTGATTTGTGTGCATTAGCCAGCTTTTGCAGGTACCAGAGTCTCCTCATTCCAGTCAGGGAGACAAGTGCAACCCCTGCTCACTTCTCTGCTGTTCTGATTGTTGTTCAAATTTACCTTTGCATTTACTCTACACCTGAGTGGTCTAATGAGAAACACATGTAATTTGAAAAGGGATGCCATGCATTTGTTTGTATGTGGTGGGTTAATTCTGAGGGTTATAAATACAGAGTGAAACTAAATGAGTGTCTGTGGTTCCCACCAGTAAGTAAAACTTGGAAATAACAAAGGCAGAACAAAAAAAAAAAAAAAGAAACATTTGTTCATACATCCAATGAATACATGTTGAAGAGTGATTCTGGGGACATCGATTTGCCGAAGCCATACTGAACCCTTTATGGAACACTTTAATTTGTAAATGGTTGGTTTAGATGAAAACAAATAAGAGAATGCCGAAGTCCTGCTTATAATTGAAATAGTTGTATGGTTACTGCAGTGCAGGAAACTTCATTGCTATACACTGACAAAAGAAGTGAACTTCCGAGAAGTCGTCGGTTTCTGTTTGACCCACAGGTCAAATTGGCAATATCCTGGAAATGTGGGTGCAGGCATATTCGTCGTCAAGATTCCTGTTGACCATGTCTGACCACCAAAGGGAGGATCACACTATTGTGCACCAAGCATACTGTAATCCCTTCACATCTGTGACTGCTTGCTGAGAACGAGTGCAACATTGTGTCTCACCCTGTGTGAGACTGGTTGGAGATTAGCAGCAGCCAGACATTACTGTCCCATGCATAGGCTGCTGTTAGCACCACAACAAAAATGGCTGTGTTTGGAGCAGTTTTGTTACTGGGAAGCAAACTGCAAATCTGTGGCACGTCTTATTTTCAGTGATGAATCACAGTTCTGCACCACAAAAAATGATCATTGTCGGTGAGCATGGTCATGGTCATGTTTTCGGGAGAGGTCCCAATTTTGCAGTGGTGTGGAGAGCCAGAGCAGTGTTACCTGTGGTATCTTGGTGTGGGGAGCTATTAGGTATGACTTCAGGTCATGGCTGTTGTTATTGTGGGAACTCAGAGCGAACAACAGTATGTTACAGACAGAGTGCATCCTCATGTGTTATCCCTTGTGCAACATTATCGTGATGCCATTTTTTCGATAGGATAATGCTCATCCACACATGGCACATGTCTCTGTGAACTCTCTGCATGTTGCTTAGGTACTCTTCTGGCCAGGATGTGTCCTCGGTGAAATGTGTGGGATCAACTCAGATGTTACAACAGTTGTGGGCCAGTTTGCCTCAGGAAAGGTTGTAACAACTTTTTAACACCCTTCGTAACTGAATCATTGCATGCATCCAGGTCAGAGGGAGTACAATGTCAAACCAATACGTGGGCTCATAGTGCCAAGTTATCTATAAATTTGACTTGATTTAGTAATAACTAACATTAAATCATATACTCTCTCAACCCGTGATGTTTCATTTCGTTTTGCCCCCCTCCCTCCCCCTTCTGGGTGCTTTCTGTCAGGAAGTGTATGATGGCAGACCATTTATATGCAACAAAAGCAAGAGCAGACTGTATATTTATCCCTGTGGTAATCTGCAATGAGTATTCACCATGCAGAAGTTGCTGTCTAGATGCTAAGTAATCTGCTTTTGCCTCAAAATTGTGAAATACACAACACTGTGCTTTGTGAGAACACAACATTTTATTGTTTTCTCATTTGGTGGGTTGCTGAACTGTTCAGAGGTACAGTTCTACATACACTTTGCATTATTTCTCCATGCCAAACTGAAGAATAAGACATAGAAGGTAATACGCTGCAGTCATGCTTTGGAGGAGAGGTTGTCAAATTCCTTTATGGTCACTGTGATTTAAGTTGGTATGTTTGTTAACTCCAGGAATGTTCCTTTAACAAAGTGTGATGGGCTTTCTTCTCCATTCTTGTCCAGTTGAGCTTGTGGGATGTTTTTAATCACCTCAACGTCAACAGAAAGTCAAACTGTAACATGTTTTTTAAAGAAATAAGAAAAAGTTGTTGTAATTCCTAAGTTATAGGAGGTCTTTTTATGGCCCCAGTATGTGTAAACCCCGTGTATTTTACTTCAGACTACCAACTATGAAACTTTATTTCTCTTTCTTGCTTATCATCACTTTTTTGCTGATAAGTATGGTGGTTCTTATGCCATTTAATCACACTTGTAACATTATTATTTACAGGTGCTGCATTTTTTCACAAATACTACACGTACCTTTACACATATTGGCTTCCTCAAGCAATAAGAGACAAAGTGGATGAATATATGAATTGTGAGGATATTGCTATGAATTTTCTAGTTTCTCATATCACTAGAAAGCCTCCAGTAAAAGTAAGTAATACTGACATAAATTCTTCAATTTTACCTACTGCTTTTTGTCTATTATTTTCTTTGCACATACCGATATTAGTGCCTTGTAATTTCGAATCCTTGTTATCTTCTGACCATGTAGCATTGTGGCATTTTTATTAAGAGATTGCAGTCAGTACTACTTCAAATAAAGAATGGAGACCGCAACAACTAAAGTAACAAACATTTATGAGGTAGACAAGATGACAGCATTTAAAGAGAGAAAATGGCTCTGAGATATCACTGAAGGTTTTGAACAGGTATTGCGAAGGGGTTATACAGATTTAGGCAAGAGTAGCATAACCCTGATGGGTTGAAATTCAGTTAGTGAAAAACAGGCTTCAGAGAATTTTAAGAACAGAGAAAGGAGTGCAGTAGGGGGAGGGGGGGGGGAGACTTAATGAGAGATGCTGCAATAGGAATTAAGTTTAAACATGAGATTTGCAGAATGTGATGTTGAAAAAAATTGGAGACTTGAATTCAAAAGTGATATGGTAATAGCATGGTGAATAAACTGCTGATGAATTTATTGTTATATTAATTGATAGAAAGATGTCCATCCACCATACAAGCAGCATTTATTAACATATGACATGTTAAAAAATATGAGACCTGACTTTAGGAATGGCTTATATTTTAAATGAGGCCCATCTTGACTCGATTAATAGTCCAAACTGATCATAGACAAAATGCGACAAGCTGTTTACCCCAGTATTGTTTTTAAACCCATATTTTAATTATATTAAAAGAATCTTGTGATATCAGTATTATTTTTGCTGATTTAAAGTCCTATTCCAACTTTTTTGCTCTGAAATGTGTGCACCATGTGTGATGTAAAACATTACACAATCTACAAAAATGAGTTGTCATGATAAGAACAGAGAATATTCAGAATATGCAAGGCACCCTCCTGAATATGTAAAATAAAGGAAAGCATTTTTTTAATACTAAAGCTTGAGCGAATTGGGGACTGTGATGTTGCTTACGTAGCAACAAAAGATAGTCTTAGGGAAAGCACTATGCAAGGTAGCCTTTTCTCTGTGCGTGCTCTTAACACACTAACAATAGGGAAAATCCTGATTTGGTGGCAAAATATACATGGCTGCAACTGATAAGTAACAACCAATAAGTGTAACCATTTGACTATCTTGTACATTTGCTTTAAATAAAAAGATGGCTGCAATGCTAACCATTGTAGGATAAGTACCCTCTAAGAGTTAGCAGTGTTTGAGCTCCAGTCCTTTGGCTTAGAGTAGCCAATGCATATACAGTTATACTCAGATGTGGAGTAAGTAAGCTGGCTACATGATTTTCTTTTGTTACATGTACTCGTCAACCAGGCCATCACTGCACTATCTCATGGCACCCCTGTCCAAGGTCAAGAAAAAAATATGTATATAAAGGGATGCAGGTTGTTCTCTCTCTGTAGACCTCAGACACAAAGTACCTATAGGAAAAGCTTACAGTGATATACATACTCCTAGTATGATGCCATTTGAAATAAAAACTCTGTTGCCATCATATAGGCTCCTTTCCATTTTGTTCACATGGCTGTAATGTCTTCCAGTGGTATGAATCATGCAAAGAAAGTGAGGATCAGTTACCAGTCTAATCTGCAACCCTCACATGAAATTATATTATTATCCTAAAGTAAAGATGATATTTCTGCCATTGGGACACCAGTAGTAATTTTGGAATGTTAAACAGGTTTTCAGTGTGTGTCATTTTGTCATCCAAAAATAACAGAATTATTGAGATGGTTAATGAATGACTGATTTACAATATCATGTAATTTCTTATGTTAGAAGAAAATTATACAGTGAGATGTGAGACTTCCTTTGCAGTGGTATGGATTGTCTGATTTGTTGTAATTGGAAGTGCCTTTGGCACATCAGATACATTTTATATTGAACACATATTTGAAATTCTGCTGTATTCACTTCTATTATTTTTGTTGCAATATAAATAATCCATTTTTAATAAATACTTTTTGTGCCTCATTTGTCACTGCTGGAGTTACTTCTACTCTGCAAACATCAGAGATAACATATCAGATCATGACAGGTTTCATCACTCCAAAGAATAGATGGGAGAAAACAATAGGGCCAATAAAAAATCACTCCCAGCAACAAAATGTGGGTAGACCCCTCTCAACCCCTCTCTGCTGAGGCCCTTGTGAACCATGTGAGAAAGCAGATTGAATGACGAGTGTAAATAACGTCTTTACCGTCAGATCACTGCATCATCTTGACAAATGATCTGATTCATATTGTCAACATTGTATTAATAACATAAATTACAACATTCAAAAGCAGTCTGTTTGACGTAAAAAAGTACTGCTGTGACTGTTAGTGGATGTGTTTAGGTGTCTGTGTATGGGCAGTACTGTATAATATCACTAGAAAAAGAGTGGTAAGCTTGAAAACTTGTGTCTGTGCTGTTACATATGCCTAAGTCCCAGACTTAAATCGGCCGTAGACAACTGGTTGCCATTTGTAATATTTTTATTTCTTCCATCCTGGAATTTCCACTATTGTGACATTAAACAAATGTAGAAATGATTTTACTTCATGTTTTACTCATTTGATTTTTTTTTTCCAGGTGACTTCCCGCTGGACTTTTCGCTGCCCTGGATGTCCTGTCTCACTTTCTGAGGATGATACTCATTTCCAAGAGAGACATAAATGTATTAATTTTTTCACAGAGGTATTGTCTGCATCAGCTGAACTTTTCCCGCATATTTTTCTATGTGTAGTGGGTTTTCAGTTGAATGGGGGCCTTTGTTGCATAGCATTGTAGCGTCAGTAGAATTCAGAAAATAATATTAGGAATAGTATAGTTTGCAACTCACTGCAAAGATGACCCACTGAACCACAGACGGGCACAACGAAAAAAAACCATCACACATATAACCCTTGGCCAAAGTTTTCCTCAGCAAAGAAAACACACACACACACACACACACACACACACACACACACACACACACACACACGATTGGTTGGAGCTGTGTGTTTTCTTTGCTGAGGAAGGCTTTGGCCAATATATGTGTGATGGTCTGTTCCTTGTGTCTGTGTGCGGCTCAGGGGGTCATCTTTGCGGAAAGTGGCAATCTATTCTAATCATAATATTGTTGTTATTACAACTTGGAGTTTCCATTGTTCAATGTTGCAGTATAATCATATATATTACAACAGCAAAATATGACCTAAACAATAAATTTTGAATAAGAAATAGAATTGTGAACAGATTTGATCATTGTTCTAGTTTTAATGTTCACTGAGTTTCATCCTTTCACTCTTAGCATGTAGTGTCTGTCTGTGAGAATGCTGCCAGATTGTGGATATTATTGATATGGCCCTACAGTTCCAAATATGACTGTAGTCAATGTTTCTTTCAAATCCCCGCCCGGACAGGCTGATTTAGGTTTTCCGTGGTTTCCTTAAATCAGGTGAATGCTGATATGATTTGTGAAAAAATTGGCTGTTGTGTTTTGGTTGAGATGGTAGACACTAGATATTGTCTTTTCTATGTGCAGCTTTCAATACTTGACAACAAAACTTACACTTTCAATCTCTGTCCTGTATTGTTGTTTAGGGAGTGCTTTTGAAAAAGATCTTGGGTTTGACAATGAATTTAGTAGCTCAGAAAGTGAAGAATGCGACATTAGATACTGAAAGTGATGACAATTTGTCAGTTGACTGGCAAGTGCTCCCCAGTGGTACGAGACAAAATATTGACTGTGCTCCACCCACCTCCTCTAAGATTTCTGTTCACAAGCAACCATTGTGAAGTAAATGGTTCATTTCCATAGGTACACAGAAACTAAAAAATTATTCAGGTTTCATAATATTTTCATCAAAGTCTTGTGCACAATTATACTTGAGATTTTATTGATGGTTATCTTCAAAAATTTGTAACTCATTATTTTGAACTTTAAAAGCTATTTTTGCAATAGGTGGAGGTCAACATCAAGGAAAGTGGCATGGGATTTGGAGTAGGACCAGGTGAATCTGATGGAATCAAAGGAGTTGAGGTTGGAGAGGAAATTCTGGAGTTCTTCTTCACTGTGAGTCCAGATCATGAAGATGTCATCAATAAATCTGTACCAAACTTTGGGTTGGCAGGCCTGGGTAACCAAGAAGGCTTCCTCTAAGCGACCCATGAATAGGTTGGCGTACGAGGGGGCCATCGTGGTGCCCATGGCTGTTCCCTTTAATTGTTGGTATGTCTGGCCTTCGAAAGTGAAGAAGTTGTGGGTCAGGATGAAGCTGGCTAAGGTAATGAGGAAAGAGGTTTTTTGGTAGGGTGGCAGGTGATCATCGAGAAAGGAAGTGCTCCATCGCAGCGAGGCCCTGGACGTGCGGAATATTTGTGTATAAGGAAGTGGCATCAATGGTTACAAGGATGGTTTCCGGGGGTAACAGACTGGGTAGGGATTCAAGGCGTTCGAGAAAGTGGTTGGTGTCTTTGATGAAGGATGGGAGACTGCATGTAATGGGTTGAAGCTGTTGATCTACGTAGGCAGAGATACGTTCTGTGGGGGCTTGGTAGCCAGCTACAATGGGACGGCCGGGATGATTTGGTTTGTGAATTTTAGGAAGAAGGTAGAAGGTAGGAGTGCGGGGTGTTGGTGGGGTCAGGAGGTTGATGGAGTCAGGTGAAAGGTTTTGTAGGGGGCCTAAGGTTCTGAGGATTCCTTGAAGCTCCGCCTGGACATCAGGAATGGGATTACCTTGACAAACTTTGTATGTAGTGTTGTCTGAAAGCTGACGCAGTCCCTCAGCCACATACTCCCGACGATCAAGTACCACGGTTGTGGAACCCTTGTCCGCCGGAAGAATGACGATGGATTGGTTAGCCTTCAGATCACGGATAGCCTGGGCTTCAGCAGTGGTAATGTTGGGAGTAGGATTAAGGTTTTTTAAGAAGGATTGAGAGGCAAGGCTGGAAGTCAGAAATTCCTGGAAAGTTTGGAGAGGGTGATTTTGAGGAAGAGGAGGTGGGTCCCGCTGTGACGGAGGACGGAACTGTTCCAGGCAGGGTTCAACTTGGATATTGTCTTGGGGACTTGGACCATTAGAAGTAGGTTTAGGATCATTTTTCTTCGTGGCAAAGTGATATTTCCAGCAGAGAGTACGGGTGTAGGACAGTAAATCTTTGACAAGGGCTGGTTGGTTGAATCTGGGAGTGGGGCTGAAGGTGAGGCCTTTGGATAGGACAGAGGTTTCGGATTGGGAGAGAGGTTTGGAGGAAAGGTTAACTACTGAATTAGGGTGTTGTGGTTCCAGATTGTGTTGATTGGAATGTTGAGGTTTTGGGGGGAGTGGAGCTGGAAGTGGGAGATTGAGTAGATGGGAGAGACTGGGTCTGTGTGCAATGAGAGGAGGTCGAGGTTTGCTGGAAAGGTTGTGAAGGGTGAGTGAGTTGCCTATCCGGAGGTGGGAATCCAGGAGATTGGATAGTTTTTTGAGGTGGAGGGTGGCATGCTGTTCTAATTTGCGATTGGCCTGTAGGAGGATGCTCTGGACAGCCGGTGTGGATGTGGGAGAGGAAAGATTGAGGACTTTTATTAAGGATAGGAGTTGACGGGTGTGTTCATTGGCTGAGTTGATGTGTAGGTGAAGGATTAGGCGGGTAAGGGCAATGGATTGTTCAGTTTGGAACTGGTATAGGGACTGATGGAAAGAAGGATTACAGCCAGAGATGGGAACTTTAAGTGTGAGGCCTTTGGGGGTAATGCCAAATGTCAGACAAGTCTGAGAAAATAAAATATGGGAGTGTAATCTGGCTAGGGGGAAGGCATGTTTGCGGAGGGAATGTAAATAAAACTTAATGGGGTCGTTGTTGGGATGTTGTGAGGGTGACATGGTATTAGAAGGTGGAAAGTGTAACATGAGGCTGAAATGAAAATAAAAATATATGGCGAGAGATAAGGTGAACTAGAAAGCAACTGGAGATCTGGTTTGAAAAAAGGCGAAAAGGTGTTGGTTATGGCTGGGCTATGTTGATCCTGTGGTGAACTAGGGTTGGTAGACAACGATGTGCACAAAGGTTATGTGGTTGTGTTGCCGCCAAAACACGTTAAAGGGTGGAGCAGTTTGGGAAAATTTCGAAAAAACTGCGTGTACATGTATTAAAAGGAGTGGTTTTGTGGTGGCAGATTGTGAAAATGAGGCTAACAATTGTCTGACGAAGAAATAATGACGTTAAAACCTGTGGGAAGCGGCTAAAAAAGATCAGTGATGTGGGAAAAACGGAAATGGGAAAAAAGCGAAAGTTATTGGAACTAGCCGAAATGGCTGTTTAATAGCTGAAAGGAACGGTTTGTGAACTGGAAACGGTGGATTTTATAGCAGCAGTGTTGTTGAAAGCGGAAAAAATTTATTGGCTATGGATTGGAAGTGGGTTACGTATTATTGAGTATATATAGGAAGGATAAAATTGTATGATTTATTCGGTAAAGAGGAGAAGGTGAAGACAAAGTGAAACTACTTGCAAAAACAGAAAGAGAAAATAAGATGACAGGAAAGATTTCGAGATGCAACAGTGACAATAACAAACGAAATTGTTGGGTTGAAATTAGTGATATGAATATAATAGAGGGAAACATTCCACGTGGGAAAAATATATCTAAAAACACAGATGATGTGACTTACCGAACAAAAGTGCTGGCAGGTCGATAGACACACAAACAAACACAAACATACACACGAAATTCAAGCTTTTGCAACAAACTGTTGCCTCATCAGGAAAGAGGGAAGGAGAGGGAATCCCGGGAGCGGAAAGACTTACCTTAGGGGGAAAAAAGGACAGGTATACACTCGCGCGCGCGCGCACACACACACACACACACACACACACACACACACACACACACACACACACACACACACACATCCATCCGCACCTACACAGACACAAGCAGACATTTGTAAAGGCAAAGAGTTTGGGCAGAGAAGTCAGTCGAGGCGGAAGTACAGAGGCAAAGATGTTGTTGAAAGACAGGTGAGGTATGAGTGGCGGCAAATTGAAATTAGGGGAGATTGAGGCCTGGCGGATAAAGAGAAGAGAGGATATACTGAAGGGCAAGTTCCCATTTCCGGAGTTCTGACAGGTTGGTGTTAGTGGGAAGTATCCAGATAACCGGGACGGTGTAACACTGTGCCAAGATGTGCTGGCCGTGCACCAAGGCATGTTTAGCCACAGGGTGATCCTCATTACCAACAAACACTGTCTGCCTGTGTCCATTCATGAGAATGCACAGTTTCTTGCTGGTCATTCCCACATAGAAAGCTTCACAGTGTAGGCAGGTCAGTTGGTAAATCACGTGGGTGCTTTCGCACGTGGCTCTGCCTTTGATCGTGTACACCTTCCGGGTTACAGGACTGGAGTAGGTGGTGGTGGGAGGGTGTATGGGACAGGTTTTACACCGGGGGCAGTTACAAGGGTAGTAGCCAGAGGATCCATCGTCATTTTTCCGGCGGACTAGGGTTCCACAACCGTGGAACTTGATCATCGGGAGTATGTGGCTGAGGGACTGCGTCAGCTTTCAGACAACACTACATACAAAGTTTCCAAAGGTAATCCCATTCCTGATGTCCAGGCGGAGCTTCAAGGAATCCTCAGAACCTTAGGCCCCCTACAAAACCTTTCACCTGACTCCATCAACCTCCTGACCCCACCAACACCCCGCACCCCTACCTTCTACTTTCTTCCTAAAATTCACAAACCAAATCATCCTGGCTGTCCCATTGTAGCTGGCTACCAAGCCCCCACAGAACGTATCTCTGCCTATGTAGATCAACACCTTCAACCCATTACATGCAGTCTCCCATCCTTCATCAATGACACCAACCACTCTCTCGAACGCCTCGAATCCCTACCCAGTCTGTTACCCCCGGAAACCATCCTTGTAACCATTGATGCCACTTCCTTATACACAAATATTCCGCATGTCCAGGGCCTCGCTGCGATGGAGCACTTCCTTTCACACTGATCACCTGCCACCCTACCAAAAACCTCTTTCTCATTACCTTAGCCAGCTTCATCCTGACCCACAACTTCGCCACTTTCGAAGGCCAGACATACCAACAATTAAAGGGAACAGCCATGGGCACCACGATGGCCGCCTCGTACGCCAACCTATTCATGGGTCACTTAGAGGAAGCCTTCTTGGTTACCCAGGGCTGCCAACCCAAAGTTTGGTACAGATTTATTGATGACATCTTCATGATCTGGACTCACAGTGAAGAAGAACTCCAGAATTTTCTTTCCAACCTCAACTCCTTTGGTTCCATCAGATTCACCTGGTCCTACTCCAAATCCCATGCCACTTTCCTTGACGTTGACCTCCACCTGTCCAGTGGCCAGCTTCACACGTCCGTCCACATCAAACCCACCAACAAGCAACAGTACCTCCATTATGACAGCTGCCACCCATTCCACATCAAACGGTCCCTTCCCTACAGCCTAGATATTCGTGGCAAACGAATCTGCTCCAGTCCAGAATCCCTGAACCATTACACCAACAACCTGAAAACAGCTTTTGCATCCTGCAATTACCCTCCCGACCTGGTACAGAAGCAAATAACCAGAGCCACTTCCTCATCTCCTCAAACCCAGAACCTCCCACAAAAGAACCGCAAAAGTGCCCCACTTGTGACAGGATACTTTCCGGGACTGGATCAGACTCTGAATGTGGCTCTCCAGCAGGGATACGACTTCCTCAAATCCTGCCCTGAAATGAGATCCATCCTTCATGAAATGTTCCCCACTCCACCAAGAGTGTCTTTCCGCCGTCCACCTAACCTTCGTAACCTCTTAGTTCATCCCTATGAAATCCCCAAACCACCTTCCCTACCTTCTGGCTCCTACCCTTGTAACCGCCCCCGGTGTAAAACCTGTCCCATGCACCCTCCCACCACCACCTACTCCAGTCCTGTAACCCGGAAGGTGTACATGATCAAAGGCAGAGCCACGTGTGAAAGCACCCACTTGATTTACCAACTGACCTGCCTACACTGTGAAGCTTTCTATGTGGGAATGACCAGCAACGAACTGTCCATTCGCATGAATGGACACAGGCAGACAGTGTTTGTTGGTAATGAGGATCACCCTGTGGCTAAACGTGCCTTAGTGTACGGCCAGCACATCTTGGTACAGTGTTACACCGTCCGGGTTATCTGGATACTTCCCACTAACACCAACCTGTCAGAACTCCGGAGATGGTATCTTGCCCTTCAGTATATCCTCTCTTCTCGTTATCCGTCAGGCCTCAATCTCCGCTAATTTCAATTTGCCGCCTCTCATACCTCACCTGTCTTTCAACAACATCTTTGCCTCTGTACTTCCGCCTCGACTGACATCTCTGCCCAAACTCTTTGCCTTTACAAAGTGTATGTGCGGATGGATATGTGTGTGTGTGCGAGTGTATACCTGTCCTTTTTTCCCCCTAAGGTAAGTCTCTCCGCTCCCGGGATTGGAATGACTCCTTACCCTCTCCCTTAAAACCCACATCCTGTCGTCTTTCCCTCTCCTTCCCTCTTTCCTGATGAGGCAACAGTTTGTTGCGAAAGATTGAATTTTGTGTGTATGTTTGTGTTTGTTTGTGTGTCTATCGACCTGCCAGCACTTTTGTTCGGTAAGTCACATCATCTGTGTTTTTAGATATATTTTTCCCACGTGGAATGTTTCCCTCTATTACATTATATGTATTGTGCTTGCCAAATGTTGCACAGTTCTTAAAAATGCTCATTTAGTGATTTGTATGTAAGAGATTTATTTTTATTGCTGTGAATATTTGAAAGACTGCTAAAGTCAAAGACGTACACTATTAAATATAAATTTCTCCCATGATAAACAATGATTAATGCTCAGTACTCATAACATTAACCTAACACCATATCTTCTGATAAAAATAACTACTTATGACAGTTATTTTATATTTATTTATTTTTTTCCCCAGAAATGTCCTTAGACTTTGTTCCCGCAAGCACATTTTTGGACCACGAAAATCAGGGAAAAAAAAAAAAAAAAGGGCTTGCATTTGGGTAAATGCAGTAGCTTGTTACTTCTACAGCATTGTGACATTGAGGTAGTGATCCATCCCTAATGACCATGATATCAAAAGCATGATACTCTTGTCCACTTTTCATTTGTATCATAATTATGTCAACAGCTTCAATACAAGTAGCTGGGTGGTTGTTCTTTTAAATTTTACCAATTAAAATATTAAGGACTGAAGCTATTGTTTATTACAACTTCAGCTGACTAACACTGCCCTCAACTGTTGCTACTGTATTTATTCTGTCAGTGCTGCCTTATTCCTGCCCTCTGTGTTCTATTTCCTGTATTGTGTTTAATTTCTAGCATTACTTTTAATGTATTACAAATTGTTTTCTTTATATGCTTGCCACCCAAACATTGTTATTGTTTGTACCCTGTTCTCTCTTTATGTGTAGTCTGTTTCATATTGTTTTATGTTCTTCCATTCTCACCTGCCTCTTCTTACACTTTCTGTGTGTTCTCCCACCTCCAGACTTTATTTGAAATTTCTTCCATTAACCTGTTTCTTTCTTTGTGTCTGTTTTAGCTCTCATACTTTTTGCTACCCATTTAGATACTTATTTCATGTACTGTTGTGCCATACCCAGTATCGTATGTATGGCTACATTGTAAGAGGGAATTGTTTGCGTAGATCTATTTCAGTATCCACTTTCTTTTTGTTTTAATAGTAATTAGAACATAAAGAAATCATGATTTCAAAGTGTATTGGCCAGATCACCTTACCTTTATGTTAAAGGTTTTCCCTCACTGTAATTTTTTGTAGATTACAGACAGGAAGGCTGATTTTTACTTACCATCAGCAAGCACAAGTTCCAGATCTGCCAATAGAAACACTTCAGAAACATTAGTCCAAGTTTTTGGAACAAAAAGTTCGTGAAACAATGAGGAAAGCAGGATTGGTCGGGGAAAATTGGGAAGGGATTGGGGGAGGGGTGGGGATCACTCACCCTAAGGTTGAAAGAGACCCACCTATCACAAGAAGGAAGCTTTGCCTTTGTCTTTTCTTGATTGTAACAGATGGGTTCCTGTTAACTTAAAGTATGAATGTTACCTGTCTGTGCCTTTCTGTCTCTATAAGTGAAAATGAGATGGGACAAACACACAGGCATATAACTACTAGGTGACTGATGAGTGACACATAGAAACATGTGTAACTAATTTAGTTATACATTCTCACAGATACACAAGTAGGCATACAAGCACACTCACAATAGTGACACTCTTTTCAGTGTCATTGTGATTTTAATTTAATTGGGTGTGGCTCAGTGTTTAAAAGCATTTGTGTCAGACTACAAATACAAAGGTACGAGGTTCAGTCCTGTGCAAGTCCTAAGATTTTTTACTTCTTGCAATGATTTGTGTATGTGAAAAATACCAAGTTGCACTATGCTCGAGTCTATGTTTAAACTATAGCACCCCCACTCCCCCCCATAACTGGCTGTATAAGGTAGTTTGAAGCTCAGAAGGAGGCAAGGGAGTACCAACTAGTTAAACACTGTGGAGCATGAGATTATACCTTGAGCAAGCGCACCATTTTTTTGAACACAAGTGGACTTTTGCGTACTTAGTACACATGTAAAGAATAGCTGCGTTTTTGTTACCAAGGTGAACATATATGAGCAAAATCACACTTTAATCTTGTTTAATTAAACAATGACAAAACAAACTTACATTATATGAGCTAAATCATTGTTTAATTGAACAATAATAAAAAACCTTGCATTATATCACTCTGTTGCCGCATACAAGTCTAACTCTACAGTAATGATCTACTAGAAATATTAAACAGTGTACTTGCTTCAGATCCCTGCCAACCACTTATTTGATTACTAATTATCTCCTCGATAAATTGTGGGATTGTGCTGCTAGCTCAGGATCTGGGTAATTTTCTTTCACGAGTTGTAAATTTTTTCTCACCTGGCTTGCAGTTTATTTTATATTTCTTCTGATTATTTGGATATATTGCTATGTTATGTGAAGCAATAATGAAAGAATAGCTACTGGCTCGCAATTACCACAATGGAACAGTACGAAAAAATGTTATTTGTGGTTGGTGCACACTATACAATGTGCACCCGCTTGAGGGTTAACTTTGAGGTTCAGGACAGCTTTCCCTGTTTATTTTACGTTTGGAGCTCTGCAATGAGATCCATGGTTACAAGGTTTCACATTCACCTAGATGCAGTAAAAGTGGGAGATCCTGTGTTGACAGAGGTACGTTTGTGAAAACACTAGGATGTCCAATGCAGCTTTTACATTGCCAAATCACAAAAGCTGTCATGTATTATATTGCAGTGGAAGATAGTTTAATTTTATACATTTTGTGCCTTTTAAAACTTTTCATTAAATTTTGATTTGATGTCATAGTTGTGCTATTTGTGTTGTACTCACAATATGTCATTAACTTCTTTTTGTGTTTGTTTCCTTTGTTTTTCTGAGAAATGTCTTTGAAGTAACTCCATGAATATTTTCTTTCAGGTATTTGGTTATATGCCGCTCCTGAATACACAATTTAGGGCTGATTCAATCTTATTTAAGACAAGAATTCCTCATGATAAACAGAAATGCTTCAAATTTATTTGAAATCCAAGTTGTGCTTGTACCAAGAAACATTCACATTCAGTGAGTGCGTACTTTGAGGTAACAACTGATATATTTTCTGTGTCATCTGCAGCTGTGAGAAGAAATATGCTGGAAGAAGTATGCTGTAAAGAAATGCACCATTTATGATCACAGCAATGGCTATGGCTTCATAAGTTCAAAAGAGAATAACTTGACTTTAAATCGTAAAGATTTTTCCTGAAACAATAAAACTGTTAACAAAATGCATTGTGCTTCGTGGCCAGTGAAATTGAAGTCATAAGTACTAGTCATCAGTGACTCTACATTGGTGCACACAGTCGTTCAGTTCTTGTGTTTTTACTTTGTTAATGTATCATAGTTGTTTGTATAAAAGTACCACTTTGCTGCACATCCTACATCCATACCCATAACCTGTCCCTTAGCATCCTTGTACAGTTACAGTACTGTTCACATTTAAGAAGACAGTCTTTCTCAGTTATTTCCGATGTATGTGTGTGATATTAGTATAAGGATATAAAGGTGGAGCAGTATTGCACTTTTATTTTTAATAGTTGTTGAAACAGCTGGTAGGGCGGGGGGGGGGGGGGGGACAATGATGCATTAGTGGTTCGTTATATATCTTCTGAACTGTCAAATGTTTAAGCATCTCACTTAGCTTATGTACTTCATCTTCAGTCTTTTTATATGCAGAACTTCCTATCTGCATATTGATAATTCTGGACCAAATAGTTTCTGTTGCTTATGTACTTGAAATGTAACAAAAGATGTGGCAGTGTTTATTTTATACAAAACAAAACTGGTAATTATGATTATGAACTAGTGCACTTCTTGACTTTCAGGTAATATTGATTTGAACTGCCAGGTATCTTGCAGCACACATGCTAAGGAACATGTTATCCTGCATTACATTGGATTTTTTGGAAATTAGCAATTCGCTATAAAACTCCAGTCGTTACTGAAAGTTGCATAAAGTTTGTTTATTCAAAATCAATAATACCTTTATTCGTGCTCTTTAATCACAATTTTTAAAATTCCTAATCTGTCAGAAACACATACGCAATGAGCTGGTAAAACATATAACAGCAGTGCGTGCAAAACCATCTGAAGGTGTTCATTTCTGAATTAAATTAATTATCTGGCCTTTTGGAAGCTATGATCAGACATTGCAAATAAAATAGTTTGAATGTTCTCAAGATCACTTTAGTGACAATGGCACAGTTAGGAAGAATATAAATCAGGTTTTACAAAAATTTGAGGACTGCCATGTTAATGTGCTCCATTCCTCCAAGAAGAAAATATGTGAGCTATGTTGTCACAAATTATATCTTTTCTGGTATCAAGAGGAACACAAGTAGTCAACTCATCTCCCAACATCTATTTTGTACCTTTAAATATCTTGAGCACATTGTGTTATGCATAATTTACATTTGGTGTGCAAACTTTGCCATAAAATTGTTACCATAACTATTACTGAATGTGATAGCTAAGTTCTCATAGCCCAGTAATTACATTTTTATTTACTAATTTTCTAAATGTGTACAATTTTTATAAATAAAATGTGTGTTAGTAAAAATAGAATTTGTGCTACTTAACAAAGCAGTGGCTTAGCTGCATATGTATAAAAAGGAAACTTGAGACAACTGAAAAAATGTTACTCGCCAGTACATACATAGAGGAGACAAAGTGTTTAGTACAAAAGTACACACACTGTCCTAGCCCTCAGAGCTGTTAGTTCCTTCTTTGAGGAGGAAAGGGGGATATGTTGGGAAAGTTAACAAGGAAGGGCAGTTCACTCAGACCCCAGAAGGAGAAGAACCCATCTGTTATGGGATCAGAAAGAATAGGAAGTCAAACAGGACAGAAATAAAGATAAATTAGAAGAACAAAAATGAATAGTGCAATAAACAGCCAAGAGGGGGCAAAAAGAAAATAAATAGGAAAAGGAGAGGTAGGAGAACAAAGATAGCAATTGAAAACAATAAAGAAAATGATGTGACATAAAACAATAATAAATAAAATTCATAATTTTTTATGAAAATAATATTTCATTTTTATTTGTGTATTTATTTATTATGCATCATTTTCTTTATTGCTGTTACTTTTTCATCTTTGTTTTCTTCTCAAGGAAGGAACTGATAATGTTGAAAGCTAGGATATGTTGTGTGCTTTTACTTTTAGATGTGTAAAGTTGAGTATTGACCAACAATCAGGTGTAACTATAACTAATATGAAATGATTGTGGCAAATTATTGCCAATTTAATTATAAGCTATTTTTGAAGTGATGTCATAAAATGTGATACACTTGCTGTAAAAATGTAGGTACAGATACAGTTAGTTATCTGATTTTTTTTTTACCTGAAGTCATATTTGTATATTGTTATTCATCTATGAGTGTGTCATCACATTTTAATTTATAACATAAGATAATTTTAAGATTTGTTTACTTTATCCCACAATGAAAGTAAAATTTAATTTTTATTGCCAGTGGAAAAGTTTATATATAGACCAAAGCTGTACTGTGATAAAACCATATCAAAGAACTTTTATGAGTTTTTAATTATCTGTATAATGCTTAATGTTCTGTAACCAGTGTGAATTTTGTATTTGTGGTGTAGATTTTACAGTGAAAAATGTTTAAAACATTTTGTCTGTTTCTTGTATTTTACTAAACTTGTCATGCAGATTTTTTCTACTGCTACACACGAACATATTTTATTTGTATGAATGTGTAAAATGAATTATTGAAGTGTGCTGTATACATGTGAAATTTTGCGTGATCATTGTGAGAGTTATGTGTAAGCACAAGTGCAACCAACATCTCTTGAGCAGCAAGCTAAAAATGTGTTTTGGTGGTTTTTATTCACAGTTTATAAAACTTAATGTTTCCTATGGAAGAAGTGAATGGCATGTTTATCCTTCTTAAAACATTCTTTTGTATCATGTTGAAAACAAAAGAGTATTTGTTTTAAACTATTCAAAAAATGGATGTTTTACTCTTCTGTACATTTTTATAGGAGTTGCTGTCTCTATGGAGAAAAGAAAAGTATGGTCTTAATTCAACTCATTCTTTTGTTGTTGTAACCCCAAAAAAGTAATTCTGGTTAATGTTTTAAGTGAATTGTCATTACTGTAGAATAATAAGTAATAATTCTCTATTAGCCAAACAATGGAAAATCCAGGTAGGAAAATTGACAATGTAGGAAAAGACATGTTGCTACTTACCATAAAGAAGACACGTCAAGTTGCAGACAGGCACATTTAAAAGACACATAAAGGTTTGGCCACAGCCTTCATCAGTAAAAGAGAGAGACACACCATTCACACACACAAGCAAACACTCCTGACACACACGCGACAACCAGTTCCATCAGCCTGAGGTGCTGGAGTTGGTGGTCGTGTGTGCGTGAGGTGTGCTTGCTTGGTGTGTGAATGGTGTCTCTCTCTCTTTTACTGATGAAGGCTGTGGCCGAAAGCTTTATGTAAGTGTCTTTTAATTGTGCCTGTCTGCAACTTGATGTGTCCTCTTTACAGTAACTGGCACTCTGTCTTTTCCTACACTGTCTATATTCTTTAGCTTAGTTAACCCTTTGACTGCTGTGGACAAGCTAACTCATCATGCTCCACTGCTACTCAGGTGCTTTACGTGTCCTGTTCCACTGACCCTCTCACTGCTACGGTCAAGTTATTTCCATATCTCGGGGAATAAAAAAGTTTCAAATATTCATCATACAATGTGCGTGCCTCTGTGGATGCTATCTCTTGCAAAAGAGCTCATTTCAGTATCTTGAACACTTTATGGAATATGTCTATTGTTGTGACTAAATGATTCCACATGGTGCACTGCAGAGGACAGTCCACTAGATGTTTAAAAAAAAAAAAAAAAAAAAAAAAAAAGTAACTTGAGAATGAAATGAGATATCACTCTGGTCTCAATTTTAAATAAAATTTCGATTTCTCTACATTTCATACATAGCAATGCATGAGCTAAAATTAGCCATACATACACTTTAAGCAATGCATTTTCTCCTCTACAAACTCTTTAAAATTTCGTGCAATCCCTACTTAATTTAAGGCAGCACAGTATCTTTGACGAATAACGAAAATAAATTCAGCTCTTTTTTGAGCAAAGATATCAGAGTGTAAGAGGTGCAAACATAAAACTTTTTTCACAAAACAATTGTCTTAAAATCAGATGATATGTATTCCATAGACCCTGATTGAAATTACTTTGTAATTTGAAGTTTCAGCAGGGCTGGTGATTGGTGTCGGCCATCAAGCAGCCATAGTTTATTTTTGAGTGCCACATGCCCTCTGTGTTGTGTGTTTTGTGCTTTACATGTAGCACCTTCTGAAGCATGCTGGCAACACTGCCCCCCCCCCCCTCCCCACCACTGCAATCTGTCAATCACAAAGTAATTTTAATCAGAGTATAGTGGCTGGAACACTGTCTCTCAGCACAGGTAGTAGCATTAGGCAACCAGTGCAGTGATAAGCTGCACTGAGCACGATAGCAGTCGAACGGTTAAATAATTTGCACAACTAAAAACTTAGGCATTAGCTTTCTGTATTTAAATTAGCTTTAGAAATTGAGACATACAGTCTTGATACTTAAAAACTGATGATAAATTATGAACATATTTCCAGTAGTTTGTGCCCCTCAGCTTTGCAGGTATTTGTAGAAAATCGATTTTTAACCACTGTCAGCTGCTATGCTACCATCTTCGGTTGTGACTAGTTGTCATAAGTAACAAAAAGCTTTTCAGCTCCAGCATCTTTCTGTCTCACTCTGACATCAAAAACACAAACCAGGCAACAAAACTCAGTACCTAGAATTTAAACATAGTTAAGATGATGATTGACATGCTTCAGGCTTCTAACAGTGATGATGATCCAACAGTTTGTAAGTTTCCAGAAATTTGATGTGGTGTACTACTATATTAATGGCATATTGTCTGCACAATGACAAACTGCCTATTGGCTTCTGTCTCGAGTTCTTCAGCTGAAGAAACTGAGACAGAAATCAATAGGCAGTTTGTAAACAAGTGGCCATGAAAGCCTTAACAATTTTGTGTCTGCACAATGTTTAAATTCTATTTACAACAAGCTTCCATTTATCAGATGTTCATTACATGTTTTGCAAATTATCTGTGAGTAGTTTGTCCGGTTTGTAAAAAATAATAGTGGAGCCTGAATTATTATGTTATAACTAGAACATTGTAATTCTGTCAGAGACAGCAAAGGACCTGGAAGAGCAGCTGAACGGAATGGACAGTGTCTTGAAAGTAGGATATTAGATGAACATCAACAAAAGCAAAATGAGGATAATGGAATGTAGTCGAATTAAATCGGATGATGCTGAGGGAATTAGATTAGGAAATGAGACGCTCAAAGTAGTAAATGAGTTTTGCTATTTGGGGAGCAAAATAACTGATGATGGTCGAAGTAGAGAGGATATAAAATGTAAACTGTCAATGGCAAGGAAAGCGTTCCTGAAGAAGTGAAATTTGTTAACATTGAGTATAGATTTAAGTGTCAGGAAGTCGTTTCTGAAAGTATTTGTATGGAGTGTAGCCATGTACGGAAGTGAAACATGGACGATAAATAGTTTAGACAAGAAAAGAATAGAAGCTTTTGAAATGTGGTGCTACAGAAGAATGCTGAAGATTAGATGGGTAGATCACATAACTAATGAGGAGGTATTGAACAGAATTGGAGAGAAGAGAAATTTGTGGCACAACTTGACTAGGAGAAGGGATCGCTTGGTAGGACACATTCTGAGGCATCAAGGGATCACCAATTTAGTATTGGAGGGCAGCATGGAGGGTAAAAATCGCAGAGGAAGACCAAGAGATGAATGCACTAAGCAGATTCAGAAGGATGTAGGTTGCAGTAGGTACTGGGAGATGAAGAAGCTTGCACAGGATAGAGTAGCATGGAGAGCTGCATCAAACCAGTCTTCGGACTGAAGACCACAACAACAACAACAAAAAACTAGAACAAATATTCTTGTTTAGAGTACACTGTTAGGCATGTGACTCATGTTTTACCTTTAGAACAGAGGGAAGGTCAAATAAATCATTTCCTGTCTACTCCAATAACACATCAGTGCATTTCAGTGCTTTGGTGAGTATGATAATCACCTTGTCTCTGTTCTCTCACTGCACCAAATGTGCTTTGTTCACTGTGTCCGTATCACAGCTGCTCATATTTAGGTTCATGGGCATCAGTATTTAATCACTTGATGTTTTGCTGCCTACATGTACAGAACCAGAAATTTGTTTCACCATATTTACTGAAAGTTAACTGAAAGCGAGTTGTGTGTGTTAAGTGGAATAGGTAAATATGATATTAGTTCATGATGAATAACATGCAACAAATGAAGTGATCTTCCAAATGTGACATGTATCATGTATTGTAAATACAGCAAATGGCACTTGCTAGTAAAAACAGTAAAAGCGCGTGTATTTTGTAATACAAGTGTTTTTCAGTTTTCTGTGTGTTCTCGTGTCCTCATCAACCCAGGTATGTGGGCCTTGCTGTTTTGAGTTCTATTGTCCAGGGCATGTTTTTAATATTATGTTAAGAGGGAACATCATATACTTATCCACAGAGATTTTGTAATTCCAAAACTTCTCATACTTGAAGATGATTACTAACAATCTAATCTGGGATTGATTGTAAGGATTTTTGTAGCAGCTGATGGTGGTTAAACGTGATTTTTCTTACAAATTATGGACAATTCGATGTTATTTATGGACACGTATATTATACTCGGCACACACACAGTACACCTTTTTCTCAGTTCTTGGAAGCCTTAGATGTCCAAATAGGATATTCAGTATTTTATCCACATCCAATATATTAAAAATATACTATAATTTAAGGCCAGTTCCATTTCTATGCAAGCAATGTTTGTGCAAAGCTACTTTTTCCTATAATGTTTCGAACAATAACACATCACAGAAGAGTCATTAAGGAGACACAGATATCTCAGCTTGAAGTGAATGTGATGTAAGAGAGTCATTCCAAAAGAAATGTGCACTGTTTTTTTAAACATCCAAGTTATTTCCCATACTTCTGATACTCCCAAAGTGCGTGATAAATGATTAAAAGACATAATGCCATTTTTGATATAATCGCCATTCTTTTCAACGGCTTTATGCCACTGTGGAACTAAGGCCTGTATACACTGATGAGCCATAACATTATGACCACCTGCTTAATAGCTTATTGAACCATCTGTGTAACGCAATATATCACTGATTCTGCATATCATCGAGTCTACAATTAGTTGGTAGATTAGTGGAGCTATGTGGCACCAGGTATTTACACACAATATTCTGAGTCCCAGAACTAAGAGTTTCCTACAAATTCAAGCCTCGTTGATCCATTTCCCCCATCCACTTATAGCACAACACCTGTTGAACCAATCGCTCCTCTTAGTTGTGTTGGTGTCAAAGATCCAACACATACATTTCTGTGGGCTTTTAATTGTTTACACAAGTAAACCTTTGTTGACAGTGTCTTTTTGATTTGTCGTTGTTGGTACAGTACAGTGTTGTGTTTTATTTTCTTTGTTGATTATTTTTGTTTGTTTGTACACCAAAAAAATGTTTGCTGTAAGAAATTAAACAAAACTAGTGACTTTGAGTGTTATGTTAAAAGCACTGAAATGACTTCAGAGAGAAGAAACAATAGAAAACTTACTCTTGAATATGGTGTTGGGCAAGTTACTGTTGGTGACTGAAGAAGCCTACTGAATTTGAAACAGTTTTCTTGAATTGAATGTTATGAAGAATCTCTTAACTGAAAAACTGTAAAGAGGTTGGAATTAGGAAAAGAAAAGTATGTCATTCTGCATGTGGTTTATTCTTTTCAAAATCATTTTATTTCTTTTTCCCACATGAATTTTGATACATAAAGTTTTCAGTAGTTTGAGGTGTTCCCGATCCTGTTCCTGATCTCCTCAAACTATTTAAAATCTACTCTGCTTGTGTTGGAATACTTATTACAAGGTTAGATGAGTTGCAACACACAAATAACATTTTGAACCTTAAGTCTCTTCTGTCTCATCCGTGATAAGAGTACAAAACATTTGTCAGTATTAGTAGAATTACTGTCTGCCATGCACCTCAACAGTGACTGGCACTGTATAGCCATAGATCCAAAGGAGTAGACAAGGACAGAAACATTTTCAGGTAAATTTTCTCAATAATTCTATTTGAGGTCAATAACAAATAATAGTTTCAGATGAAAAGTTATATATAATACATAACCACAGTACAAGGTGCAAAAATTATAAATGGAGTCTCTGCCACACATTCAGAAGTAATGCCTTTAATCTGCCTGCAGATGTAACTACAAAAAATGCATATGGGCGAAAAAGTGGTGTGGGATGTGTCCTACACACTAGCATACTAACATGCTAAAAGAACTTGCCCCAATCCGGATGACTATTGGAATTTCTTTAAGGATGGAAGGGGAGTCCTGCAACGAATTGGTGAGCCTGATTACTCCTTATATATAACACAGGGAGGATGCTATTCATTATTATTGATATAAGCCCAGTAAGGAGCACTTATGACTAGTTCTTTTTCGATGCTCTCTTCCATTCCCAATATATCTTGAGTGCTGCTGATAATTTCTTCTTCCTCTCCTGTGAAAGGGGCTCTAGGTAGTGGGGTCCAAGACTGTACCATAGCACAAAATTTGGAACGATCTTCTGCCTCAAGATCAGAGATCCCAGCTGAATCCAAGTCCTTTAGTACTTTATTAAGCCACAGGCTTCCAATCTTATAGCTTTTAACCAATGAGAAGGTCTTCTTGATAAGCCTATTGTTGTTCATTCGTTGTAGGTGCCTGTAGAACTTAAGCCTCCTACGTCACATACTGGTGTTGGCTGATTCTAACTGTTGATACAGTTCAGAATTAGACTTCCATCTGGGAGCAATCTCGGGACATGAATTTTTCTGAGAATACATCTTTTGGCTTTTGCTAGGTCATCCAATGTGCCTTTTCTGTTCATCAAGAGGGTCTCTGTGGCATATGGAAACCGTGGTCTGACAGCAGTTCTGTAATGACAGACTTAAGCATTCTTCGAAATGCACTTCTTGTTGTACGATTGTGGGACAGATGGTATGCTGCGTTGAGTTTGTTACGCCTTTCTAAGATGGAGGTCTCTACCATTGGGGTGGACCCATTCACTAAGATAACAAAAGCGATTGACCATCCCAATCGTTCCACGTATAGTCATCAAAGGGTTGTTACTGGAGTGCGGGTTTGGTCTTGTCATATGATATTTGTAACCCTGATTTCACCGCTATCTCATGCAGGGCTCAGACAGAACCCTTGGAGTTGTTGGTTAAGATTGCAATGTCATCTGCAAAAGCAAGGCACCTTATCTCAATTCTTTGGGTCCTGGCTCCAATGGTAAGGATGAAAACCACAGTGATGATTGTATTCAATTTTTGTTTTAGTTGGAGAATGGTTTTCATATTGAAGATCTGCTCAGTACAGGACCTTCCACATTGAAATCCTCCTAGATATTCACCTATTGTTTGATCTCATAGATTTTCTAAATTGTCAAGTAAAACCTTGGAGAGCACTTTGTATTCTATTGGCAGCAGAGAAATCCCCCAGTAGTTGTTGACATCGCTGTGATCACCTTTCTTATGTAAAGGGTGTATGATAGCTGATTTCCAGTCATCAGGGATCCTGCCAGTCTCCCAACAGTTCACCAAGATCCGATGTAGGGCCTCTGTGACAGTATTTCCACCTGCTTTCAGAGCTTCTGCAGTTATGCCATCTTCCCTGGATACCTTTCAGTGCTTAAGATGGTTGATAGCATTAGCAACTTGCTGTATAGTTGTTGAGTTAGATGGTAGATGTATCTCTTGAGAATCTTTAACAGGCAGTCTTTCCTTAGGCTCTTCACAATGAAGCAATTGCTCAAAGTAGTTTGCCAGAAGTTCCATGTTCTCGGGGTTATTAGTGGCCATCTCCCTCGCAGTATTCTTAAAGTGAAGGCATGATGGTTTATACCCTGAGAGTTCCTCTTTGAAGGCCCGATAAAAGTTTCTGGTGTTGTATATTTTAAAGTCTTCATCCAACTTTTCCAGTCTTGATCGATTGTAAGATCTCTTCATATACCTCTTCACATGCCTGATGGTCTTGCTTTTGGTTTCCGCACCATTGTGAAATTCTCCCAGTCCTCTTGTCGTTTAGTCAAGTTCCACTTCCTCCAGGCTGTGGCCCGCTCATCAACTACAAGGTCACATTCAGAATTCCACCATCTATGATGTTGCTGCCTTCGAGGTTGTCCGAGGTTATTGGTCACCTTGCTTACAATGGACCTCAGTTGGTTCCAGTCTTTCATTTCTTTTTGCATGATGTCAGTTTTAAAGTGTTCTTTACTCTCTGTAAAGAATAGGGGATCAATTCTTGATGGAATTGTGTTAGGAGGTACCTTTCGATTAGATAGTAGTCTGGTCTTTATTTGTGTGAAGAAATGGTCAGAGTCAACATTCCAACCTTTGCGTACTATGACATTCATGATCTCTTTCCTACTCATTACACTGATTGCAACATGATTGATTGGAAATGATCCAATATCAGTGTTTGGTTACTGCCAAATGGTCTGCTATCAAGCCTTTCTAGGGAATACTGTGGATATGATCTTCAACTGATACAAGCTACATAGTTCAATTAAGCGTTTGCCATTAGCAATTGCCCGTCCATGTGCTGTGTAAGGCCCCAGTATGTCTTGGTACTGTTATTCTTTCCCCAGTTGAGCATTGAAGTCACCTACCGGTAGTTTGAAGTCGTGATCGGGGATCTTAATGATCTCGTCTTCTAGCATCTGCGAGAAACTTTGGACCTTTTCAGGGTTCTTCTTGTTGTCATTAACGGGAGCATGTACGTTTACAGTAGAGTATCCCTTGTTACCGAATCTTAGATATAGCACAGAGATGCGTTTGCTAGCTGATGTGAATCTGATGACAGAATCCATCATATCACATCTTATTAAAAAAAGGCTGTTCCATATACATTGAAGCCATGTGTGGTCTTAGGCACCAGCTTCCCTTTAATTATTCTATAACCTTCCGACTCAAAAGCCATATCGTCAGTGAATCTGGTTTCTTGGACAGCTGTTATTGAAATTTTGCTTTTATTCAGGAATATCAGTCAATCGCTTGAGTTTTCCAGACTTACAGAGGGTTTGAATATTGATATTTCCAAAGTGTGTGATAGTTTTGTGTCTCAATTGGTTGGTAGTTTTAGGGAACTCCAACTTTCCCCGCATGATGAGGTTAGGCTCTCCAGAATCTGAAGGCCTGAATGCGCCACCGTTGGTGATGGGGGGATTGGATACTCACTGGAGTAGTGACATCTGCATTGTTTATCATGACGTGTGAACTCATAAAGGGATTTATTACAGGGGAAGGCTGAAAGCCTTCAGGGTTGGCTACTCCGAATCTTGTTCAGGAGCTTTGATTACAATGGAGTCGCCAGTCCCAAAGGCGTTTTAGAGCTACAGCCAGCAATTATTCAGGCCGCCCCTTACACGGGGAACAGACGCCCTTGCAGATGCCCCTTACATGGAGAACAGACACTGCTGATGGCTAGTGCACTCATACTATTCCATGAGCACTGGGCTGCCTCTTCTGCAATCTCCACCTTTCCGAAGTCCATCTTCTCTGCTGTAGATTCCATTGAGATCTTCACTCGTAACCCTGAGCTGGGACCCTTTGTTGCCTCCTTGGCTGTTGGGAGCTCCCCACTCCTCCTCCTTCACCCTCGAAGCCACAGGATGTCTTTCATGGGGTGCCCACTTCTTCATTGTGGACTATTCTTAGCTTCTCCTTGCCTGCAACCAACCTACAAGCTAGCGAACTAGCTTTCCCTGTTGACCTTCTGGGTCATTGGGTACTGTGCCACTCCACCACCGTCAAGGTGATAGTCCCTGGGGTGGGGATGCAGTTCATATTTCTTTTTGTACAATGATGGAAGTGTTATAAGAATGCAAAAGGAGTAAGATACATGATTGTAGAGGATAGGCAGGTAGCAATGGTGCACATATCTGGGTGCAAGGGGGAACCACAACTCCTGCACCCATCTCTCAGGGAAAGGAGAGAATAGTGTTGTCAGATGTTCTTTCGAGGATGTGATTTAAAAGTTGGTATTTACATAGGTTTTTAATAGGGTCGGAACTGGAACTTTTTTATGGGCTCTTACAGGTTGCCATTATTCTTCCAAAATATTAAAAATATCTATACCCCTTCCCATCCTACAACCCATCTTATGGGCGCCCTTGGTAGGTAGTTCAACGGGTCCTCACATGCTCAATATTTATTGCATAGTAATATTGTGTCAATAAATTGCATGAATGTGCGAGGCTAAGAACGGAATAATGTTATTGCACACTATGTATGACTTGGACGCATCAGTAAGCAGGTTTCATAAATGCAGAAAAGAAACTTTGTTTTTTGCAGTAGACTATTTTATACTAGCTGTTTGTGAAAGGTTTTTTTTCTACTGATAGCTTCGCATTCAAGAAATGAAATGGAGCAAAGAGACGTTAAGCGTCTTAAATCAGGCATACAGTGAGGAAAGATGTATGTATGACCCACTGTATCATAACACGGTAGTCGGAAATCGTTTCTTTCTGAGTAATGTGCATTTAATGTTATACGATGATTTTCGATTTCTATCATAATGCCTTAGTTTACGAAAGTTCAGGTTTGATTTGATTGCATCTCTTGCTTGATTTCAGCATACCAAAAAAGAAAAACTGGCAGTGAAACGGAGAAAGTAATTGCAGTTTGGCTCAGTGCGACAGACGAGGACTGAAAAACTCTTGAGTAGCACACACACACACACACACACACACACATATATATATATATATATATATATATATATATATATATATATATATATATATATATAGTCAAAACTTGGAAAAATAACACAAGTACATTTTAAGTATTGGTCTTTAAAGTATTGCGGTGCATATGTCCACAACAACTTTTGAAATGGTGGGCTGTGCTCTTCCGGTTCTGTGGCTAAAAGCCAGACCCCGAAAAGATTCCCCAGTCGCCAGGAAACGTAGCGTTACATCCAGCCTGCAACGTAACAGGGTATTTACCGGTATTTTATTCGCGATAGAGGCTGGTATAATCACAGAACGGATAAACATATGATTTAATTCTTACTTTCGTGAATGTGAGACAGCCTTCCTCATGACTGTGTCACACTTGCTAATTCTATCTTCAGCTCATTCAATCTGCGGCCATAATCACTTCGGAAACACTTCTGTATGAATCACGTACATTATCCTTTTATTCCTTGTGTACGCGATACTACCGCTACCTGTATATGTGTATATTGCTAGCCCATGACTGTCACCCCAGTGTAGGCCGTAATCGTATAAAAATCGACATCGTCTTTCCAGGTCTACTGACTCTTTTTCCGGCAGTGTGTATACCGTCAATACAGCTCGCAGACGGGCAATATTATTGGGCAATACATAGCGTGTGAGGATCCTGTAACAGTCTAATCCAAAAAAGGCAACTAATATTTTTAAGAGTTCCGTAAGACAGTAGTTTTCCTGCTCAACAACAATCAAAAACAGAGAGACAGAAAAATTTTAATATGTAGTTAATTTTAATTGTTTAACTTCTCATGGTCGGGGTTCACAAGACACATAGAAATTTTTAAATGACATCATATTAGCTGTTGATTGTAGAAATCATTTATTTCACAATTGCTGCATCGGCCTTTGTCCTTTTCACTGTAGAAATACAGTGTCCAGATGTATATGTGTCAGAGGATTTTAAAGTCTGACATGTGCTGATGCAAAGTTCTTTGCATACCACTTAAAAACTGCCTAAATTGCTACTGAAATAAATAACTTCTACTGTCAACGGTGAATATGATTGTCTTTAAAAGTTTTAGTTGACGTTGTACTGTGTTCGTCATTAGAATTAACCTAATGTAAACATTACACCATGTATTCTTCCAGGTTTGCTTGAATTTCATTGGATTTCGTTTCACGTGGAGGAGAAGCCAAGCTGCGTCCAGTACAGTCAAGTACGATCATAAGGATACATTTTGGTTGGTTGTTTTGGTGCTTACGGGCACTCAACGGCGAGGTTATCAGCGGGATACGTTTAATGCTGTGTTACACATAGACTGAATGATAATGCGGGAGAATAACTTTACCGGCGCATTTAGCTTGGACAGCGCTGGCCAGCCAGCTGGTCCAGCTAACATGCAATGATGTGAGCAGTTAAACCTAACTAACCTAAGTACATCACACACATCCATGCCCGAGGCAGGATTCGAACCTGCGACCGTAGCAGTCGCGCGGTTCTGGAGTGCAGCGCCTAGAACCGCGGCCGGCGAGCAGTTGCAGTTCAGACGTAAAAAGAGACAAGCAGAGAAACAATAAAGCTTCAAATGTCATTTAATTTTGAAAGAGAATTAAATAATATTCGACAAAACTCCAGCAATATTGCACACTTCTTAGGCGAAAATACAAAAAAGCATAAAATGCTCTCGTCTCACCTAACATAGTATTCTAATTATAAACAAGAGTGATGCACATTCCTAACTTAAACACAGGATAAATTTTATGATGGAGCTACGTGTGATGCAGAAGCATACTGCAGGGATTTCACCGTATTTTTGAATAATGACGCCACTGAAGGTAGTAATTATAGTCAGTCGACTGGCAATCTCTCAGCTCCTTCCTTACCCGAAGTCGAGAAATACATTTCAGTTCTGGAACTTTCATCTGCTTCATTGCTAAGGAATATATCAACAACAGAATCCACGAAGCCATCCAGGTGCCACATTTGCTCCTCTTCTTTTATGACGATCTGTTAAACATCCCGCCAGCGTTCGGCAGTGCCATGCGAAAAAGCTGCGTGCGTTACTTCCAGTAAGTACGGCAGCTTAA
This sequence comes from Schistocerca nitens, assembly GCF_023898315.1. Classification (NCBI taxonomy): domain Eukaryota; kingdom Metazoa; phylum Arthropoda; class Insecta; order Orthoptera; family Acrididae; genus Schistocerca; species Schistocerca nitens. The sequence continues at coordinate 260,508,287 of NC_064615.1, forward strand.
CAGTCTTGTTATTTCTCGCGACAAATCCCTTAACTTAGCTCCAGATCAGTTCTGCTGGGTTTATATTGTAATGGCACAGTGGCAGTGTAAAAATGCAGCATTTGTATGGTGTGCTTGATGCTGTGAAAGTGATTGTTTTTCATGTTTCTACAATACTTACTCACTCTGGTTCTTGTGAGATACATCTGAGGTATAGAACAATGGATATAGTCCAAATAAAGAGTATTTGGTTTTTCATTTTTGTCTAAGGGTTTGCACGTAGCTATACAGTAAGTAATACGCGCTTGCCAGCCGACCTATCGGAATGCTGACAATTTGTTTGGTCAGTAGACGTGCGTTTAACTAGCGCGGCCTCGGCCACGAATATGTCTCTTTTCTTAGCTCACCATGGAGCCTTTCGATACTACCGTACTTGTTTACCTTGATGATGTAATAATTTTTGGTAAAAACATGAAACAGCCTACTGGGCGACTACAAGCTGTTTTTGAGCGTATAACAAGTGCAAACCTGTCTTTATCAATAGATAAATGTCATTTTGCACAAAGTAAAGTTAACAACCTTGGTCATGTTATAACCAGTGAAGGTGTTCAACCTGATCCAAAATAAAATGAAGATGTAAAGAATTTTCCTGAACCACAGAATTTGAAAGAACTACAATCATTCTTGGGATTGTCAAACTTCTCAGACGATTTATAGCTGGTTATGCGAATATAGTACATCCAATGCACAGCTGCTGAAGATAGGATCCACATTTAATTGGTTAACAGAATGCAAAAAGGTAATCGAAGAACGTAAAACTGCTCTAACCACAACCCCAGTGTTAGCCCATCCAGATTTCAGTAAACCTTTTATTCTTTCAACAGATGCATCCAATTTTGCCATAGGTGCAATCTTGTCTCAAGAAGTTGATGGTCATGAACAATCAATCTCATATGCTTCCAGACAATTAAACAAAGCAGAATGTAATTATACTGCTACTGAGAAGGAGCTTTGTGCTTTGGTTTTTGGTATAACACATAACAGATGTTTCTTAACAGGAAGAGAATTTACAGTTATTACAGATCATGCTGCACTTAAATGGTTATTGAGCTTAAAGGATCCAAGTTCCAGGTTAACAAGATGGGCATTAAGACTGGTAAACAACATGTGAATGCTGATGCATGAATCGAAAAGTCAATGTTTGTGTTACAATAAGTCGAGAAAAAGAGTTAAAGGCAGCTCAAGAAAAAGATCCACAATGAAAATTATGGAAAAATGATCAACGTTTTGTTGAAATAGATGGATTATTTTACAAAATCACTAGTAAAGGAAACCGCCTAGTTATTCCAGAAAGCATGAAAGAGCAAATAATGAGAGAACTGATGATTCTTTATTATCAGGAGATTGTGGTAAAAAAGCAACAAACATTAAAATAGCTCCAAGGTTTTGGTGGCCGAGCCGCAAACCTGACGTTTTCGAGTTTGTTTCACAGTGTGATTCCTGTAAAAGACGGAATAATGTAGGAAAAAGTAGAACACCATTGCAAGAACTGCCAGAAACAAGTGAACCATTTGAAAGAGTAGGACTAGATGTTGTAGGACTGTTACCTAAGACTAAAGATGGTAACAAATACATATTGACAATGTTAGATCATTTCTGTAGATACCTTCTCATGATACCCATACCTGATCAGAGTGCTGAGACTACAGCTAAAGTTTTTGTAAAAGAATGGATTCTTAAGTTTGGATCACCATTAAGTATAATTAGTGATCATGGAAGGAATTTTATGAGTGAATTACTTAAATAGACTTGTAAGCTCATGCAAATAACTCAGGTAAGGACTACACCAGTACAGCCTGAAGGAAATGGAAGAGTCGACCGAGTCCACAGAGCAATTGTTAAAATGGTTAGCCATTATGTGGGCAGCAAACACGACAATTGCGATGTCTGTTTAACGTACTTGGTAAGTTGTTACAATGCTAAAATGCACATCTCAACTGGCCTAAGTCCATATGAGATCGTCTACAGAAGAAGAATGCATTCACCCTTGGACTTTGCACGATCGACTGCCAGAATCAGCAGGGATCTAGCACGAAAACTAAAGGAAACATGGAGGGGAGTGAAACAGCAGAATTATCAATCCTTTCTTCAGCAAGCAAGACAACGCGACCGCCAAGCAGCAGTGTCAAAGTATCGAGTTGGAGATCTTGTGTATCTGAGCAACATGGTGTTAAAGAAGAGTGAAGTCAAAAAGTTTAAGAAGTTTTTGAAAGGACCATATCCAAACTTGAAGGTGTTGTCGCCAGTCACTCTTAAGCTCCAACTGGCCTTTCGTTCGATTGTCATTCATGTCAATCGTGTAAAGCCATTTCTGGGTAGATTTCCTGTAGAATCACAAGATGACAAGGACCGAACGAGATGCAAAGCTGCTGTTCTCAAACCCAGGAAGCAAGAATCGCGAAGTCGCAGTCCAGACTTCGAGGCTGAGGTATCGCCACGTTCTGAGCCATCCTGTTCCAGACACCCCTACAATTTGCGTAAACATGCGTAGTGTGTGAGTGTGCAATGCGTGTGTTTATTTCAGCCATGTACTTATGTGAACGTGTTGTGAAAATTTAGTATTGAAGCTATTACATGAGTGCACAAGTGAAACTAAGCCTTCTATTCCACAGGTTACCACAAGAAACTCGTTTATTTTATGTTCATTCTTAATTCTAGTATTTAGAACTAATTAACCATGTTATTTTTCTTCTAATGTTTGCCCTGATATCGTATTCTACTAATGCTGCAGTAATAGTACCAAAGAGTGCAGGTGTTTTGTATGAACCACGATCAGACATGGTAGTTTCAACAAGCAATGCAAAACTTGTACTCAAGTACAATCTGAGTGAAATCCAGCAACAGTTCAATTATGTAAAGAAACAAATTGATCTAATTCGTTCTGTTAAGGGTAATGATACAATTCTGAAAATGGGTACATCTTGGTATAATAACTGGATCACACCCAAAATGCAGGTAGAGTCTACATTTGCTAATTATGAACAAGAGATTTACTGTTTTTTAAAGTTTTTGCCATACAAAAGTTTAATTAGGCATAAACGTGCCTGGTTTGATTTTGGAGGAAGTATCCTTCATACTGTATTTGGTACTTTATCTAGTCGAGATCTACTGAAAGTTAAAGGCAAAATATTAGCTCATGAACAACAGTACAGTACAAATTCCACTAACCTCTCTAATGAAATTGTCGTATTAAAGAATATGCAAAGAACCATTAAGAACCACACAGTTTTCATTGAACAGATTGTAAAGCAATTTATCTCACATTTCCACGTAATTCATAATGAAATGAACGCAATTGTCCAAGAACTATTCCAAGGATTAAATGCTGTGAGTGCACACTTAGATTTAAGCACTCTTTTGTTAAGGATTACTGATAGTTTATCAAACGCTAGAATTGATGCCCTTAACTTAAGAACAGCCTTAGAAAGTAGTTCAAATGATTGTTTGCGTAGTATACTACTAAGTCCAGAACAATTTTTACAGATCCTACTATCAACTCAACGAAAGCTAGATGCAACATATACTGTGATTTACCCTGTTAACTCTTACAATTTATATGCTTACTACAGGCAAACCACCACACACTCTTTAATGATTGAAGATGAATTAACTGTTATTGTTCCTATACTCATTGCTAGATCAAAGCATAATTTTGAAATGTATAAGATTTATACTTACCCTGTGAAATGGAGACAGGCAGGTATTCATGTAAAGTAAGTACTAAATGATTATCTACTGATCAGCAAGGATCGAAGATATTTTGTGTATCTAAATAAAAATTATTTGCATATGTGTAAACATAGTCATAAGTTAATTTGCCATGAATCGACAGTATTATTAGATAGTAGAGTATACAGCTGTGAAAAAAAATTGTTTATGAATCATCCCCCAAGAGGTGATTGCCCTAGAATTTTAATGCATCTTTATCATCCATTTCTTAAACTATGTTCTGAAGGTATAATTTTCTCATTTAACTACACCCTTGATGTCATATTTACATGTAAAAATTATAATACACTTGAGCTACCCTTTACACTCAAACTGAATAATATTTGATTAATCGTAAATGCCACACATTGTGATTTATCAAGTGAACTATTTGACATGGCTTGAGTATTGCCAACTACATTTCATGCAACTGGACATTTGCCATTAACGAGAATGTTATCTGTTTATTACAATGATTCATTCATATTAACACATGCAAAGGATTCCTTATCAAGTTTTTCTGAAGATGCTGATTTAGTTAAGGATATCTATGAAAATATAATTTCTTCCAATAATGAGTTAAACTTCATTCAAACAGCAAATAGAATTAAGTCCTTCGGTTCATCCAGATATGTTGATGCATGCTTGATTGTCAGTATTGTGTTTTTATTGCTTTTATTAATTTGTCTTTTGTCAACAGCAGTTGTCATGTATGAAACTGCCATCCTGAAAGCTTGCTTCTCTGTACCGAAAGTTACTGTGTCTGCAAATTAAATACATGTTGCAATGCCTTCTGATGCCACAAATGGGGAAATAGATTCATAACACCCAGGAAGTCGTTTTGAGCCACCTATGGTTGCTCTTTTTCTCTGAGGAGAGTGATGTAAGGGTCTACGGGTTTGCACATAGCCTTACAGTACATAACACACACTTGCCAGCCGACCTATCTTGGAATGCTGACAAGTTGCTTGGTCAGTAGACGTGCGTCCGGCAGCAGTGCACCACAGGGAGTAAGCCAGTGGCCGCCATTGGCAGCACGCCATATCACTAGCGCAGCCTCGGGAGTGAATTGGTCTCTCTTTCTGGGCTCACCATGGAGCTTTTCGATGTGAACGTAATTAACCGGTGTTAGGATGTAAGACACATGATGATGGCTGCGCATAGCGTATGTGTTTTGTAATCTGTCTTTTGTCAATAAACTGTTTAAATTTACTTCTCAGTGTTCACATATTCCTGTAACTCAAGGACCCACTGCTTACAAATCCTGACAAATATTTCGTGTAATTATCATCTGGGGCCAACAACATAAACAGCCTCCTTATATATGTTTTCTTAATTTAAGCCTCCACTATTAACAATCTTTCATAACATCTCGATAATTAAGGATTTATATTTGAAAGAAAACAGGAATGTCGCGTGCACTATGTAATTAGAAACAAGAAGATGTGCATCATTCATAAAAATGTTGATGAATTTTACGAGTGTAAGCATGTCAAATTGAACAAAAAAAAGAGGTTGAGCAAGGCGAGATTTGAACTGCAGCAACTGATTAATCTACTACGTTATCGATTCTGCTATACATTCAACGTAAAATTACGTCTCAACTATACCAAATACAGTCCATTGGAAAACTTCAAAACCAATTTTTTCTGTAAAGTTACGAAAAACATTAAGAAAATCCTATTTCTCGGCACTTTTTAACCAAGTTTCACATGCATGTATCACTACACAGCAGGAGGCAGCCTCAGACATTTTCATACTGTGTATTATGTTGTTATGGTCTTCACTCCAGAGACTGGTTTGATGCAGCTCTCCATGCTACACTATTCTTCATCTCTGATTAACTACCACAACCTACATCCTTCTGAATCTGCTTAAGTGTATTCATCCCTTGGTCTCCCTCTAAGATTTTTTCCCTCCACACTTCCGTCCAATACTAAATTGCTGATCCCTTGATGCCTCAGAATGTGTCCTACCAACTGATCCCTTCTTCTAGTAAAGATGTGCCACTAATTCCCCGTCTCCCCAGTTCTATTCAGTACCTCCTCATTAGTTACGTGATCTACGCATCTAATCTTCAGCATTCTTCCATAGCACCATATTTTGAAAGCTTTTTCTCTTCTTGTCTAAACTATTTATCGTCCATGTTTCACTTCCATACATGACTACACTCCATACAAATACTTTCAGAAACGAATTCCTGACACTTAAATCTATACTCAGTGTTAACAATTTCTCTTCTTCAGAAACGCTGTCCTTGCCATTGACAGTCTACGTTTTATATCTTCTCTACTTCGACCATCATCAGTTATTTTGCTCCCCAAATAGCAAAACTCATCTGCTACTTTCAGTGTCTCGTTTCCTAATCTAATTCCCTCAGCATCACCTCATTTAATGCGACTACATTCCATTATTCTCATTTTCTTTTTGTTTATGTTCATCTTATATTCTCCTTTCAAGACACTGTCCATTCCGTTCAACTGCTCTTCCAGGTCCTTTGCTGTCTCTGACAGAATTACAATTTCATCGGCAAACCTCAAAGTTTTTATTTCTTCTCCATGGATTTTAATTTTTACTCCGAATTTTTCTTTTGTTTCCTTCACTGCTTTGTCAATATACAGATTGAATAACATCGGGGACAGGCTGTCTCACTCCCTTCCCAACCACTGCTTCCCTTTCATGCCCCTCGACACTTACCACTGCCAACTGGATTCTGTACAAATTGTAAATAGCCTTTTGCTCCGTGTATTTGATCCCTGCCACCTTCAGAATGTGGAAGAGAGTACTCCAATCAACATTGTCAAAAACCTTCTCTAAGTCTACAAATGCTAGAAACATAGATTTGCCTTTCCTTAATCTAACTTCTAAGCTAATTCATAGGGTCAGTATTGCCTTGTATGTTAAAGCATTTAGACAGAATCCAAACTGATCTCTCCCGAGGTTGGCATCTTCCAATTTTTCCATGCGGCTGTACAGAATTAGTGTCAGTATTTTGTAGTCATGACTTATTAAACTAATAGTTCGGTAATTTTCACATCTGTCAACACCTGGTTTCTATGGGATTGGAATTATTATATTCTTCTTGAAGTCTGTGGGTATTTCGCCTGTCTCATACATCTTGCTCACCAGATGGTAGAGTTTTGTCATGGTTAGCGCTCTCAAGGCTATCAGTAGCTTTAATGGAATGTGGTCTACTCCTGGGGCATTGTTTCGAGTTAGGTCTTTCAGTGCCCTGTCAAATTCTTCACACAGTATCATATCTCCCATTTCATCTTCATCTATGTATGTCCTTTTCCATTTCCACAATATTACCCTCTAGTACATCGCCCTTGTATAGCCTCTCTATATACTCCTTCCACCTTTCTGCTTTCCCTTCTTTGCTTAGAATCAGTGTTCCATCTGAGCTTTTGATATTCATATAGGCAGTTCTCTTTTCTCCAAAAGTCTCTTTAATTTTCCTGTGGACTGTATCTATCTTACCCCTAGTGATATATGTGTGGCGAGTATCGACTCTACGAGTGAGATATCTCCGCCATAGCAGGCTCTCTGACCCATGTGGACTTATTGTGCGCCGCCATATTGCTTCTCATTCTGTTGTGTGCTGCCGACTGTATAAGACGTTGTAAATATTCTCGCATAATAAAGTTGTATTAATGCATGTTGGTGTGTTATTTAATGATCGCCGCCGCTCCGCACACCAGGAATAACCACATATGCCTCTACATCCTTACGTTTGTCCGCTAGTCATCCCTGCTTAGCCATTTTGCACTTCATGTCGATCTAATTTTTGAGACATTTGTATTCCTTTGCGCCTGCTTCATTTACTGCATTTTTAAATTTTCACTCTTCATCAACTAAATTCAATATCTCTTGTGTTACCCAAGGAATTCTACTAGCACTTGTCTTTTTACCTACTTGATCCTCTGCTGCCTTTACAATTTCATCTCTCAAAGCTATCCATTCTTCTTCTACTGTATTTCTTTCCCCTCTTCTTTTCAATCGTTCCCTAACGCTGTCTCTGAAATGATCTACAATCTCTGGTTCTTTCAGTTTATCCAGGTCCCATCTCCTTAAAATGCCACCTTTTTTGCAGTTTCTTCAGTTTTAATTTACTGTTCATAACAAATAAATTGTGGTCAGAGTCCACATCTGCCATTGGATATGTCTTACAATAGAAAACCTGGTTCCTAAATCTCTGTCTTACCATTATATAATATATCTGAAATCTTCCAGTGTCTCCAGGCCTCTTCCACACATAAATTAGTAACATGATGTCTAACACATAAGTAGGACCTGCTTCTAAGAGCGTAATAACACCAGCACAGTCTAACATAACAGTAGCGACACTCCATCTCGTTTTTGTTACCCACAGCGATAGAAGCGCCCCAAGCGGCCAGCAAGCGACACTTCTAATTACATTAACATTTGTTCCATTGATCATGAATACATTTTGGAATGATGTGGAACGTGTCAGTTCTGAATACGATGTCAGATGAGTACGAATACTAACGTGTATATTGATTTGTAACAATGTTTTTACAGCAGGGAGTATGTTTAGTGCCATAAAAATTGACAATAACGAAAAAATGACATTACGTTGTTCATTATTTAGCTACCCAAGGACCCTCTGAAGTACGAAACAGTACACTACAGGACAGTTTATTTACGATTCTCCTTTAACATACAGACATTTGGTGAATTATATAGTTTTCCTTTCATAACAAAAAATTGCTAGTAAACACCAGAAAACCCGACCATTTGCAGAAAGACGTCGTATATCTACCCAACAAAGCAGAGTTTTGTTCGCTAAAGTTTCAATCAGTGAACGTGGAACGCAGGAAACGTATATAGAGTGTAACACCTACATTATTTAACGTATCAAATACGCCATTAAAACTGTAGCTTAAGGGAAAAACAAACGGACTCGATAATAAAATGTCAAACGCAATAAAAGTGTTCCCAACACAGAGGTAACCAGTTCCACAATTGTTGCTAAGTCTGACCCACAAAAGGCAAGAATCTTCAATACATTCGTTTTTTAAGTAAAAGTTATTACATGAACAAAAACATTCATGTATTAGAAAATCGAGTTAAGTGTAAGACCGGGCGCATTGTTAGAATCCATAAAAAAAATTTAAGTGTCAAGGAAAGTGCCTATGATAATAACAATGGACAACAACAGTAATATGTGTTTATGTGCTCTTGCTTTTCACAGAATAAGCTGCAAATATACACATATTCAAAAGTATTTCTTCATGAATAACTTGTAGCAAATTTCATTGTATCAGTGTGATACGGCTGTTTTTGCATGTATTTCACGATAATTAATGTCTCTTGGTAATTTAACAACGCATTGAACTCAAAATCATAAGAACTATTTCATTAGTTAAGTAGAAAATAATTAAAAACAACCATTATCCCTTCGACACATGTTACAGGGAAATGTCGTGACTGTATGTATTAGACTTTGGCGCCTATGTACGGGTGCTATGGCTGCTGCCCAATCATAACGTTTGTGTTTGTTTATATCAGGTTTATTCTTATAATGAACTGAGCATATGAATAGTTGGCTGCTTGCTTGAGCGGGACAGTGGTAGCGTAAATAAAACGGATGTTGCAAGATTAGAGGACGTGAGAGGGGGAATGTTTTATTGTTTATCTTCCAGCACTGAGAACTCACGGGTGACTCGTGCTAATCAATTGCTACAGTGTAAATTTTAACACGGAAATGAGCAGCATCACACAGAAACATGTAGGTGTTGTTGGAATGACATGGATTCGTGAATGTGCATTGCAGAGAAGGTCGCTTTAAATGTGGTACTTAACTCATAGCAAGGAACTTCAAAGTAATTAACGCTATTGTAATACAATGCAGTTAGTATATGAAGCCTGTTATTTAACCCTTAACTACTATGGTCATTCACAGGAACACAATTACTATGGAGGTGTCTCACAGACCGCATTTTTCTGTTTTATATATCAAACCAGAATTTTGCTGAATATATATAGTTTCTCGACTTCCAGTCGTTCATTACACTTCTTAGAGGTGGCTTTTGTAGAAATTTGATTTTTTTTAAACACTGCGGTATTTTAAACACTTCGACATTTAAAACAAAGCGAAATCTGGAGTATATTTTTATTTTATGAGTTACGAAAATAACAGCAAATAGTTAGCACTCTACTCACACATAGATTTCATCAGAGGTATTATATTACAAATTGGCAATGTAAGGTGGAAAAATCCGACATGACTTACGATAAATTGTGTGCGAAGTCAGCTTTCAGTTTACGACTCACTTTACAATGTACAGCGAATATTTCAGTCCATAAGTGTATGAATGGAGAAAATTTGCCACCATTTTACTTCTAAAATTACAAGTAAAAACTAAATACTTGTTCTCATATGCCACTGAATCATACTTAGTCAATTTCCACCTGCAAACACTCCTCGCAGACCTTCCTGGAGCACTCCAAACAAATCGGAACACCACGCTGTTGACATGGATACCTTGTTTTCCTCTTCAGACGAGGAGGGCAAAAGGTGCACGTTTTTCGATTTTCGAATTCTTCTTTCGGTGTCTGAGGCTCATCTTGCAAGTGAAGACATCTGTCCACATAACACACGTTGCACAGAAGGCCCAGCTTTCCCCGCCATGGAGAAACAATGGTATGCAATAAAAACGCGGCACGCAAACACTATGGTACGTCTGTGAGACCTCTTAAGGCTAATAATTACGAAACAAAGAGCAGCAACAACGCAAGAATGCTGGCACGTGTAGCTTGACAGCCAATAGGAAGGTACACAGAAGAGTCCATTTGGCTTTGCAGGGGTGTGAGAAATATCTCAACACAAAAATTAGTAGCGGTCTGAGAGACGTTCGATAGTAGTTAGGGGTTAAATCACTTACCAAACTGTTTTGATGGTGTCTCAAATATAACAGTGAAGTTCAATATGGTAGAAAAATACAATTATAAACCAAATACACACACACACACACACACACACACACACACACACACACACACACAGTAAAACCAATGACACTTATAACCACGCAACAGCAGTGTCATAACCGTTAGAATGCTGAGGTCAGCTATAATCTCAAACTGAACACAAGTGTTTCGAATGGTGCCGACATGGCGATACATACATTAATCCTTGTTCCCTAGATGATGACTACGACATTTCGTGGAATGTGTCTCTTTAACGTAAGTTCTCTTTACACAAAATAATTAATTAACTGATTTTTTTACAGTTACTACTTCATATCTAAGAATTCATCTATTGAGTAGAAGGAGTTGTCATTCAGAAATTCTTTTAATTTGCTTTTAAATGTTGATTGGCTATCTGTCAGACTTTTAATACTATTTGGCAAATGATCGAAGATTTTTGTGGCAGCATAATTCACCCCATTCTGTGCCAAAGTGAGATTTAATCATGAATAGTGAATATCATCACTCAGAATGTCGAGCCGATACATAATATTATTTTAAGAATAGAGAAAAGAATAAATTTATACAGGCTGAGCTTTAACAAAACCGACAAACTGCATGGCCGGATTTCTGACTGAAAATGGAGAAAAAAAGATCCTATGAACATGTGTCCAGAAATTGACATTGTGTGTGCAACGACAACAAATCGTCTCGGAACAGAGTATAGAAGTGCATTGCATTCCACGTGACAACAGATGTTCAAAGTGCCCTCCATGGGATGCAGTTCCTGCGTTCACACATCGCATCATGGATTACCGCACTCTTCTGCTCGTTCTGGCCTCTCTCTGAATAGCGTCAGAGGAGTCGTGGACACCCTGTACAAGGGTCTGCATGTCAGGAACTGGTTCAGCAAACACAACGCTTTTCACATGTCCTCAGAGGTGGACAGTGGGTTAAGTCCAGTGATCTAGCAGGACACGCTACTTGGCCTCCTAGATCTATCCAGTGTCCAGGAAAGATGCTGTTGAGGTGTCGGCGAGCTGTAATGTAGATGTGGTATGGTGCTCCGTTATGCAGAAATCACATAAGCCGCCGTAGTGCCAACGGCACATTCTCAAGCAACCCAAACAGAATATTCCGCATGAAGTCCATAGAGACATTATGGAATAATAACTAGTCATAGGAACTTTTATTCGTCCTGCCCCCTTCCTGTTAATTATGCATTTCCAGACACATGTTCATACGACATTTTTCCTCCCTTTCCACAAAGGAATCCGTCCCTGCAATTTGTCGGTTTTATTAATGTTCACCCTGCATTTTATAATGTATGTTAATTACAGTTGCAGTTATTCTGTTCCATGTATCATAGTGCACGACACCTAATTCAGATGCGATCACAGAGCCACCTTGTTATGATATATGACTACAGTATCAGTGAATCACGTTTGGAATCGGTCAACTCATACAAATAACTAGGTATAACACTTTATGGGCTTATGAAATGGAAAAATCACATAGCCTCAGTCGTAGATAAAGCGGGTGGAAGACTTCTGTTCATTGGCAGAATACTAGGAAAATGCAATCAATCTACAAAGGAGTCTGCTTGCAAATCACTGGTGCGGCTAGTCCTAGAATATCACTGAAAAGTGTAGGATACGTGCCAAATAGTACTAACAGGTGATACAGAACGTATACACTAGAAGGGCAGCACGAATGGTAACAGTTTTGTTTGACCCATGGGAGAGAGATATCGAGTCCCTTAAGAAACTGAACTGGCGGACGCTTGAAAACAGACAGAAACTATCCTGAGAAAGCCTACTTACAAAGTTTCAAGAAACAGCTCTAAACGATAACTCTAAAGGTATGTCTACATCTACATCTACATCTGCATAGGTACTTCGCAAGTCACCGTAGGTGCGTGGCGAAGTGTGCCCTGTACCACCACCTATCATTTCCTTTCCTGTTTCAATCGCATATAGAGCAAGAGAAAAACGACTTTCTATATGCCTCCGTATGAACCCTAGTTTCTCGCATCTTATCTTCGTGGTCCTTACGCGCAGTGTATGTCGGAATCGTTCGACAGTCAGCTTCAGATGCCGGATCTCTAAATTTCCTCAACAGTGTTTCTCAAAAGGAATGTCGCCTTCCCTCCCAGGGATTCCCACTTAAGTTCCCCAAGCATCTCTGTAACACATGTTGTTCGAAAGTACCGGTAACAGACCTAGCAGCCCGCCTTTGAATTGCTTCGATGTCTTCCTTCGGTCAGATATAGTACAGATTCCAAACACTCGAGCAGTACTCAAGGATAGGTCGCACCAGCGTCCTATATGCAGTCTCCTTTACAGGTGAACCACTCTTTCCTAAAATTCTCCCAATAAACCGAAGTCGACCATTCGCCTTCCCTACCAAAGTTCTCACAAGCCCGTTCCACTTCATATCGCTTTGCGACATTATGCCGAGACATTTAAACGACTTGACTGTGTCAAGCAGGACACTAGTAATACTGTATCCGAACATTACATGTTGCTCTTCCTACTTCATCCGCATTAACTTTGAAAAGGAACTAAAAAATGTTGTAATTTAATCTCAAAGATACAAGAAGAAAATTTGTTCGACTGTCATACCAGAGGAATACCCTAAAAAAACTTTTTTATCATTGAGAGACAAAGGACTAATTTCGAGATTCTTTATTACTTCTGATGTGCTGGCGTAAAGACGTACTGTACAGTTTCATGTCTATGTGTGTGTTAAATGAAGGCGTTAAATGATGAAAAATGTGTTTTATAATTTCTGTCAAGATCAAACCTAAATCCTATACCAATGGAGTACAAATTATTCTGTTAATTCGAGAAGGCGAATTTTAGATGGAGGCGACGATCTTTACGATGGCTCTGCTCAACAATAGAGGTACGTGATTGTGCTCACTACTTTCCTTTGGTGGCCGCTAAGATTAATTTCGATGTGTTTTTGCCGAGACATTCAGAACCTGCAATCTTCCTTTTCGTATAAAAATAGGAGTCCGATTGATAAAAGAAATATTCTTAAATTTAAATAATTGGAATTCTTTTACCCAGGCCACGGGGAATGATAGAAAGTACGTGCCTCTACCATGATTGTATGTTCGCAATCTCCGAGTGTGTTACGACGTAATTATTTTACACAAAAAAATTAAGATAGATCTTTCTCATCAGATCGCATCCACTCGTACGCGAATGTACGTACCCTCTGAATGTGTTTAGTCAGTCATGCGCATTGTTCTAAAGTTTTCCTGTTAATATTCTGTGGATTGCACCTCCGCAATTAATTTCTGTTTATGCCGCAAATCGCACTTCACGCGAAGTATTTATTACGCAAGTTTCAGGCTCCATTTAATGTCAAAAAATTCCGAAGTACGGCTGACTAAGCAAACCGCTACAATAATTTCATATCTCTACAACTACAATAACAAAAAAACAATAACAAAGAAAAACAAAAAACAATAACAGAGAGGGTACGTTACAACTTACATTTTGCCACATATAGGGCTAGCTGCCATTTATCACATCAACTGGAAATTTTGTGTAAGTCGCCTTGTATCTTCCTACAGTCAAACTTCGACACCTTACCGTACACTACGGCATCATCAACAAATAACAGCACATTGCTGTCCACCCTGTCCTGGAAATCATTTATGTATATAGACAACAATTGCGGTCCTTTCACACTTCCCTGGGACACTCCTGACGAAACCCTTGTCTCTGATGAACACTCGCCGTCGAGGAAAACATACTGTGTTCTATTACTTAAGAAGTCTCATATCTGTGAACTTATTCCATATGCTCGTACCTTCGTCAACAGCCTGCAGTGGGGCACAGCGTCGGAAATCTAAATATATGGAATCTGTCTGTTGCCCTTCATCCATAGATCTCAGTATATCGTGAGAGAAAAGGGCAAGCTGAGTTTTGCACTAGTGATGCTTTCTATAACCATTCCGATACATGGATATAAGCTTCTCACTCTGAATAAAGCTTATGATATTCGAACTGCGAATATGTTCAAGGATTTGGAACAAAACGAAGTTACTGATATTGGTCTTTAATTCTGTGGGTCCATTGTTTTATTCTTCTTATATGCTGGAGTCATTTACGCTTTTTTCCAGTCGCTTGGGACTTTGTGCGTGGCGAGAGATTCACGATAAATGCAAGCTACGCAAGGGACCAATACCGTAGAGTGTGTTGTGTTGTGGTCTTCAGTCCAGAGACTGGTTTGATGCAGCCCTCCATGCTACTCCATCCTGCGCAGGCTTCTTCATCTCCGAATAACTACTGCAACCTACATCCTTCTGATCCGCTTAGTGTATTCATCTATTGTCCTCCCTCTACGATTTTTACCCTCCACGCTTCCTTCCAATACTAAATTGGTGATCCCTTGATGCCTCAGAACATATCTTACCAACCGATCCCTTTTTCTAGTCAAGCTGTGTCACAAATTTCCCTTCTCCTCAGTTCTGTTCAGTACCTCCACATTAGTTACGTGATCTACCCATCTTCGTCCATGTTTCACTTCCACACATGTTTGTTTCACTTCCAATCTTCACCATTTTTCTGTAGCACCACATTTCGAAAGCTTCTATCCTCTTCTCGTCTGAACTAGTTACCGTTCATGTTTCACTTGCATACATGGCTACACTCCATACAAATACTTTCAGAAAAGACTCCCTGACACTTAAATCAATACTCGATTTTAACAAATTTCTCTTCTTCAAAAACGCTTTCCTTGCCATTGTCAATCTACATTTTATATCCTCTCTACTTCGACCATCATTAGATATTTTGCTCCCCATATAGCAAAAGTCATCTACTACTTTAAGTGTCTCATTTCCTAATCTAATTCACTCAGCATCACCTGATTTAATTAGACTACATTCCATTATCCTCGTTTTGCTTTTGTTGATGTTCATCTTATATTATTCTTTCAAGACACTGCCCATTCCGTCCAACTGCTCTTCCAGGTACTTTTCTGTTTCTGACAGAACTACACTGTCATCGGCGAACCTCAAAGTTTCTATTTCTTCTCCATGGATTTTAATTCCTACTCCAAATTTTTCTTTTGTTTCCTTCACTGCTTGCTCAGTATACGGATTGAATAACATCAGGGATAGGCTACAACCCTCCCTCACTCTCTTCCCAACCACTGCTTCCCTTTCATGCCCCTCGACTCTTATAACTGCCATCTGCTTTCTGTGCAAATTGTAAATAGCCTTTTGCTTCCTGTATTTGATCCCTGCCACCTTCAGAATTTGCAAGAGAGTGTTCCAATCAACATTGTTAAAAGCCTTCTTTAAGTCTACAAATGCTAGAAACGTAGGTTTGCCTTTCGTTAATCTATCTTCTAAGATAAGTCGTGGGATCAGTATTGCCTCACGTGTTCCCACATTTCTACGGAATCCAAACTGATTTTCCCCGAGGTCGGCATCTACCAGTTTTTCCATTTGTCTGTAAAGAATTCGTGTTAGTATTTTGCAGCCATGACTTATTAAACTGATAGTTTGGTAATTTTCACATCTTTCAACACCTTCTTTCTTTGGAATGATTATATTCTTCTTGAAGTTTGAGGGTATTCCGCCTGTCTCATACATCTTGCTAATCAGATGGTAGAGTTTTGTCATGGTTAGCTCTCCCAACGCTATCAGTAGCTTTAATGGAATGTTGTCTACTCCTGGGGCCTTGTTTCGACTTAGGTCTTTCAGTGCCCTGTCATATTCTTCATGCAGTGTCATATCTCCCATTTCATCTTCATCTACGTCCTGTTCCATTTCCGTAATATTAACCTCAAGTACATCGCCCTTGTATAGCCTCTCCATATACTCCTTCCACCTTACTGCTTTCCCTTCTTAGCTTAGAATCAGCTTTCCATCTGAGCTCTTGATATTCCTACAGGTAGTTCTCTTTTCTCCAAAAGTCTCTTTAATTTTTCTGTAGGCTGTATCTATCTTACCCCTAGTGATATACGGCTGTACATCCTTACATTTATCCTTTAGCCATCCCTGTTAAGCCATTTTGCACTTCCTGTCGATCTCATATTTGAGACGTTTGTATTCCTTTTTGCTTACTTCATTTACTGCACTTTTATATTTTCTCCTTTCATTAGTTAAGTTCAATATCTCTTCTGTTACCCAAGGATTTCTACTAGCCCTCGTCTTTTTACCTACTTGATCCTCTGCTGCCTTTACAATTTCATCTCTCAAAGCTACACATTCTTCTTCTACTGTATTTCTTTCCCTCTTTCTTGTCAATCGTTCCCTAATGCTCTCTCTGAAACTCTCTACAACCTCTGGTTCTTTCATTTTATCCAGATCCCATCTCCTTAAATTCCCAACTTTTCGCAGTTTTTTCAGTTTTAATCTACAGTTAATAACCAATAAATTGTGGTCAGAGTACCCATCTGCCCCTGGAAATGTCACAATTTAAACCTGGTTCCCAAATCTCTGTCTTACCATGATACAATCTACCTGAAATCTTCCAGTGTCTCCAGGGCTCTTCCACGTATACAACCTTGTTTCGTGATTCTTAAACTAAGCGTTAGCTATGATTAAGTTATGCTCTGTGCAAAATTCTACCATTCGGCTTCCTCATACCCAGTCCATATTCGCCAACAAATTTTCCTACTCTTCCTTTTCCTGCTATCGAATTCCAGTCCCCCATGACTATTAAGTTTTTGTCTCCCTTCACTATCTGAATAATTTCTTTTATCTCATCATACATTTCTTCAATCTCTTCGTCGTCTGCGGAGCTAGTCTGCATACAAACTTGTACCAATGTGGTACGCGTGGTCTTCGTGTTTATCCTGGCTACAATAATGCGTTCACTACACTGTTGGTAGTAGCTTATCCACACTCTTATTTTTTTATTCATTATTAAACCTACTCCTGCATTACCCCATTTGATTTTGTGTTTATAACCCTGTATTCACCTGACTAGAAGTCTTGTTCCTACTGCCACCGAACTTCACTAATTCCTACTATATCTAACGTTAACCCATCCATTCCCCTTTTTAAATTTTCTATCCTACCTGCCCGATTAAGGGATCTGACATTCCACGCTCTGATCCATAGAACGCCAGTTTTCTTTCTCTTGATAACGAAGTCTTTCTGAGTAGCCCCCGCCCGGAGATCCGAATGGAGGATTATTTTACCTCCGGAATGTTTTACCCAAGAGAACGCCATCATCATTTAACCGTACAGTATAGCTGCATGCCCTCGGGAAAAATTACGGCTGTAGTTTCCCCTTGCATTCAGCCGTTCGCAGTACCAGCACAGCAAGGCCGCTTTGGTTAATATTACAAGGCCAAATCAGTCAATCATCCAGACTGTTGTCCCTGCAACTACTGAAAAGGCTGCTGGTCCTCTTCTGGGACCACACGTTTGTCTGGCCTCTCAACAGATACCCCTCCGTTGTGGTTGCACCAACAGTACGGCTATCTGTATCGCTGAGACACGCAAGCCTCCCCACCAGCGGCTAGGTCCATGGTTCATGGTAAGGGGGGTGGGGGGTAGTATACTCATCGTAAAATCGAACTGCTTGGTCCATGGTTCATGGCAGTGATGGGGGGGGGGGGGGGGGGGGGATTGTATACTCATCGTAAAATCGAACTGGGATTCCATCCGAACCTGGTGATTTATTTGCTTTCAAATCTTTCAGCTGTTTTTGTATGCCAGGGATGATTTTTACTATGTCGTCCATATAGGAGTCCGTCCGATGGTCAAATGACGGTATGTTTGTATGATTCTCCTGTGTGAACGATTTCTTGATCGCGAAAGTTAAAACTTCGGGTTTTGTTTTGCTATCTTTAACTGCCACACCAGACTGGTCAACAACGGACTGAATGGAAGCTTACTTTGAAATCAAATAAATCACCAGCTTCGGATGGATCCCAGTTCGATTTTACTAAGAGTACTCTATAGCATTGGCGTCTTGCCCGCTTAACGATTTTACTTAAGACCAGAATTTTCCCGGATTCTCTGCCAGATCTTTTGCTAATGTCCACACGATGCGTTTCTTCGTGTGCACAGAAATAAAATCGTGTGCACAAAAATTAGTGGTAAGAACGCACGCACGCATGGGCTTTTTCGTGTGTACATGTTGCCTCATTGCGCAAGTAGGCTGCTATGGATCGTCGTCTTTGCTCCATAGCTTGCACTGTGTTTATAGGAATGGGTAAAACAGTATCCAAATTAGAGGAGCGAGAAATACAAATTGACGACTTTGTGTTGTTTACAGATTTCAGGTCATAGTTAGATGTTAGATTTTCTTCTTGGGAAACTGCAGGGATGAGGCTGACATAAACATTTCGGTGACTAGTAACTGGCGACTTACATCCCAGTTTGAACTATTTAATTCGCATTCCAGAACAAAATATTTCAGTGATAAATACTTACTTTACTTTTTCGTGTCCGGAAACTATAATTTGTTTGCCCAGTATTCGGCAATGTCCAATGCTTCTTTTTTAGCCAGCCATAGATCGTCGAGGGTGCATCTGTGGGGGCAGGCAGGGCATTGTAGAAGATGTTCCATGTCCTGTCGAGTGCCGCAGTCGCATTTGTCGTCATTTTCGTCCAACAAACCCCATTTGATCAGATTAGATTTCACAGGAGCCACCCCAGTTCTAATGCGGTTAAGCATTCTCCAGGTTTTCCAATCACCAGAAACGCTGCTTGGTGGGTCCTCTCTTAGTGGATAGTAGATGGGGGGCTCATCTAAGGCGCAACTTAGGAAACGGCGTCCGGATTTGAGCCTGCTGGGGCCACACTCTAGGCCAAATATTGAGCGACGGGCATCAAAGGTTTGTTTTAGCTTCTCGGTATGTTCATGGGCTTTCCTACGTGAGTCAGGGTTTGTAAAACCTGCGGCGCTGTGAAGATTTTCTATGGGGGTTGGTTTCATGCAGCCCGTCACTATCCTGCATGTTTCATTCAAGCTAATATCTACCTTTTCTGCGTGGGCGGATCTGCAGCATACCGGGCAGGCGTAGTCGGCAGTTGAGAAGCACAAAGCTTGCGCTGAAGTTCTGACCACGGTAGGTTTGGCACCGCATTTGCTATTGGACAGCTTTCTTATTAGGGAATTTCGTGCTTCTACTTTTTTGCGTGTTTTTTCGCAATTATATTTGTATGTCAATGTTCTGTCCAGCACGATGCCAAGGTAGGTGGGAGTATCTGTGTGTTCTAGTAATGTCCCACCCCAGGTAACATTGAGCCTGTACTTTGCCTGACTCGAGTTCAGATGGAATGCACTCACTTGAGTTTTGGAGGGGTTGGGTTTTTGAGAATTCTTTTTGCAGTAGGTTGACATTGTAGAAAGGGCGGTTTCTAGTTTCTCCTCGATGGCTTCAAACCTGTTGCCTTGAACTGTTATTGCCAGGTCGTCTGCATATACAAAGGTTTTGGTTTTGTCTGGAGTTGGTTGGTCATTTGTATATATGTTGAATAGGATTGGCGCCAACACGCTACCTTGGGCGAGCCCGTTTTTCTCATTCCGCCATCGACTCTTTTTCCCCTCAAGCATGACGAAGAACTGTCTATTTTGGAGCACGGATTCGATTATCTTGACTAGGTGGTAGTCTTTCAGGGTCTCGTAGGTTTTATGCAGTAGTGTCCGGTGATCTACTGTATTATAGGCGGAACTTAGGTCGACTACTGCCAGCCCGGTGATTAGTTTATTCTCAAACCCATCCTCGATATGTTCCGTCAATGCCAGAATTTGACTGATACAGGACTATCCAGGTCTAAAACCTGCTTGGTGTGGAATTATCTTCGAGTCAACGATCTTCTCTATTCTGTTGAGGATCAATCTTTCATAGAGCTTAAACAGGTGGCAGAGAAGGGTTATGGGTCGATAGCTCTTCGGAGACTCTGGGTCCTTCCCGGGTTTAAGGAGAGCCCCACTTTTGACTTCCTCCGCAGTTTCGGGATTTGAAAGGTTTCACGGCACACGTTAAAAAGTCCAAGTATCCAGTCCCTGGCGCCAAGGCCGAAGTTTTTAATCTGTTCCACGCAAATATCATCAAACACAGCGGCTTTCCCATTCTTCATGGTACTTATGCCACTGTTCAACTCTCTCATGGTAAATGGTTTCTAGAAGTTTGTGTTTTCCGTTGGCAGTAGGCGTGTGATTTTAGTTTTCTGACGTTTGGAGTTGAACTTGCCGTTTAGAAGGAGTTGGTTGGCCACCTGGTTTGGAGTTACGTTGGCCGGGGCCTTGCTTTGTCTTGGGTAAGCATCCAGTTTCTTAATCAGGTTCCAGGCTATTTTGCTACTGTGGGACATATCCATTCATTCTATGGTTGCTATCCACTTCTTCTCGCGTGCCTCGCTGTGGACTGTCATTAAAGCTGTGCCGCAGGTGATGGTTTCGTCGCTGAATGGGTCTTCCGCGAACAATACTTGATACTTCTCCAGGATGTCCTTTGAGGCATTTGAGAGCCCTGGGATATAGTGTTGTCTGCAGCCCCTAGGAATATAGCGTCTAGATACCTTTCGCAAAGTCTCAACAAAGATAAGATAATTATTTGATGTTGGAGTCAGACTGGCTAATTCCTCATCCAGCGCTTGGGAATATTCTGACCACCTAGCCTTTTTAAAGTTGAATCTCCTACGGAAAGGTATTTTGGTTGTTGAGTAGACTCGGATTCCAATAGGCCGATGTTGTATCTTTGGGATTGCATCATATACTCTTTTGCAGCAGGTGTCGTAGATGCTCCGGCTGACGAAGCAAATATCGGGATTGTAACCTCGCTTCCAAATTGTGCTGTTGAAGGAGCAGGGGAGCTTGGGATCGTGGAGAAGTGAGAGGTTATTTGCCGGCCGAAGTGGCCGTGCGGTTAAAGGCGCTGCAGTCTGGAACCGCAAGACCGCTACGGTCGCAGGTTCGAATCCTGCCTCGGGCATGGATGTTTGTGATGTCCTTAGGTTAGTTAGGTTTAACTAGTTCTAAGTTCTAGGGGACTAATGACCCCAGCAGTTGAGTCCCATAGTGCTCAGAGCCATTTGAACCATTTTTTTGAGAGGTTATTTGCGTCAGCCCATTGTTCTAGCAGCTGACCATTGGCGTCTGTCTCGTCGTAGCCCCAGGTGGTGCTGTGGCTGTTAAAGTCGCCCACAACGAAGTGTGTCCTTTGGTTGTTGAAGCTTTCTGGCGTTGAAATGTGTAAGTTCTGGCCGGGGGTTTATATAGGGAGCATATTGTAAATGATCCACTCTCTATGGCTAGCACTTTAATGTTGTTGGTGGTTGTCTTACTCGTGGAAGAGAGCAGCACCTCGGGTCTGGTAAATATTGCGCTCCCTTACCTTCTGTGAGGTGCTTCTACTGCCAAGCGCATTCCTTTGATATTGGGTCTGTTTGCTGTTTCATCTCTATGCGTTTCCTGCAGGCACAGTACGTCCCACTTTTCTGATTGGCATAGTTGCGATATTACATCCTCTTTATTCTTGGTGATTCCCTTGACGTTCAGGCTGACGATCGTCAGGGTTGGCCCTGAAGAGGACCTGTCTTTCTTTTTGGCTTTTGATTGCATTGGTTTCCGGTGGTGGAAGTGATAAATAAATGACGTGTGACGAGGGCCTCCCGTCGGGTAGAACCGTTCCCCTGGTGCAAGTCTTTCGATTTGACGCCACTTCGGCGACTTGCGTGTCTATGGGGATGAAATGGTGGTGATTAGGACAACACAACACCCGAACTCGGGCACTTAGGATTAACATTCTGTCGCGCTGACCACTCAGCTACTGGGGCGGACATTTTAGTGATTATTCTAAGATAGAAATACTTACGTGAGGTTCTTGGCTGTTATGTGAAGGGTAATATACCTTCAATGAGTCATTTGTATTTTATTTTATTATACATTTATGTAAGCAAATTAAATCATGAAACATTACAAATGTAGATTAACTTCGCAGATTTGGTAAATCCGGGCAGTCATCCAGAATCAACAAGGACGAAGGTCGTTTTTTCCAGTTTTGTATTTTTTGCATCATCAATGACCTTCATTTCAATTTCTAGTGGTATATTGAGAAACTACACACAAGTTACTCCATCATTTCTTTTGTTCTGATGTATGGCTCCTCAGTTGTTGTTTTATTAAGGCGCCATAGCATGAATATTCGTCCATTTTTCATACACACGTTCCATAAATTTGTGGGCATCATCTTCTCTGTTTTCCTATTTCGAGACTTCCGTTGTTTTATTTTTTGCAGTAAAATGATCGGAGACATTTTATGTAATACTTGACGGTCAGGGTATCACACCTCAAATTTTTGTTCAAACAGTCTTTAGAAGTGGCATTCTGTATGACTTCTGTTTGTAATCATCTATAAATTTCAGAGTGCTTTGTTGACAGTCAATACATTATTGTAGATGTATCGCCTTACAGCGTAACCTCGGCACGGTACACAACGAGACACACATGGGCCTCAGCTTCTTGTCTGCTAAACAGTTCTAAGGTGTCATGTCGCAGTTCGCGCGGCTCCCCCCGTCGGAGGTTCGAGTTCTCCCTCGGGCATGGGCGGGTGCGTTGTCCTTAGCATAAGTTAGTTTAAGTTAGATTAAGTATGCGTACGCCTAGGGACCGATGATCTCAGCAGTTTGGTCCCATAGTCCTTACCACAAATTTTCTGCTAAAAGGGTCAAGAGATTCGCAGTGGATCCGCGAAGCAATGCACTTTTATGCACAGCCCCTATTTCGATGAAATTACACATGCACAAATGCGTATGGGTAGTTGCGACATTGGTAAACGTATGCACAAAGCTGAACAGAATAAAGGCGTCGTGTGGACGCACTTTTGAATGCACTACAACCCCTACATGCCGCCCCCGTAGGGATCGTAAGGGTAAGATTAATTACCGGGCATACAGATGCATTTAAACATTCTTATCGGACTCCATGGAACGGTAACAAACCGCATTGAATAGGACCCTGTGCCATTCACTCAAAGTGAATTGTATAAGTAAACGTAGTTGGTAGTTGTAGATGGGCACGCTGGAGTTGATACTGGCATCGAGGACTTAACGTGCATGTCGGTGGCGGGCCATTCGTGGAAAGCGGCGGCTCCAGCCAGCAGCGTGCGCAGACCGAGGTGCGCAGTGGCTACTCCGACCGCGAGCCAAACAGTAGCCCGCCGACCGCTACGTGGAGGCAGCGCGCATGCCGCCAGACCTCGTCCGGTGACGACTTTCCACCTGTCGCCGCCGCAACGCGCTCGCTGCAGGTCAGTGCCGAATGCCAGAGGCCACCCACTCTCGTGAAACCTCAGTGCACCGAGTGCTCTGTATAAACTACAAAACTCTTCCTTCCAGGCCTGCGTTACGAGTCTTTGATGAAATTGTTGTCGTTTCGCGGTAAATCAATACATGTCGACAGTATATTAAAAGAAGTAAAAAAATGGCAGAAGATGTGAGGGGGAAAAGTTCCCCATTAAATTTCCATGTTATATTTCCATCAGAAGAAACTGCCCGGATGCATCTTGCATAACTACGCCGGCAGACTCTTTATCGGATTAGCCTTCACCGAATGGATATTTTCACAAGGTCGCGTGTGTTTTATAAACTTCAGTGAAGTCTGGATGGCCTATTTGGAACATTGTAAGAGTTGCATGTTTTTTACAACTACTTTCATGTTCTGTTACAAATGTCTGAGAAAAGTATGGCATGTTAAAAACTCAGCTAAAGGCTTTCTGAAGAACGGAAACTTGATGACGAAAGAGCTGGAGACGAATTTTCAACGTCCGTAACATTTGTATAACGTTTAAACGCAGAACTCTAAGTACTGCACGCTGTAGCAAAACCTTGGTTTACAAGGCCAAATGAACCCGTCTTACTTGTGTAACTGCTCCTAATGCCGTTATTACAGAGACGTGGAACAAGCACTACTTGTGATACAAGAGGTTGTGGCCTAATGACTCAGGTCAGAAGCATCTAAGACAGAGTCTTTCGTTAGAACGCGCAAATAATCATTCTCATTTTTCCAACCACAGCAGGCTGATAGTATGTACGAATACAGAGCGTAATAACAAAACAAAAGTCCTCTTAATCAAAGACTCTGATGCCTCCTCTTTTTGTTATAGTAGTTTTAAAATATATTTTCATCCTTGATTGAAATTTACAGTGAGAGGTACACTTTAACGGACCTTAGACATAGCTGCTTTGCAAGTTCACCACCATCGTGCAAGAAAAATTGATTTATCAAACTTAAGTGGACCTCACAGACAGGTTGTAATTAACAAAACTAATCCATTTTCTGAATATAATCATACTAAAATAGGCGCGAAAGGTCTGCAACATAATCTGCAAGTCTGTTTGATAAATCTCATTGTTTTGAACTTAATACGCCGTAGATCCCACGAACGAAAACACGTGCCCAGTGATTGGAAGAAAGCACAGGTCATACCTGTTTACACGAAGAGTAGCAGTGATCCACAAAACCACCGCTCAATATTGTTGACATCCATTTGCCGTAGAATCTTCTAAGATTCTATTCGAGCTCAAACATAATGAAGTATCTCGGACAGTATCACCTCACTGCCACTCAATATGGAATCCTAAAACACGGGTCATGTGGAACTCAGTTCACACTTTCCTCACGTGGCATTACGAAACCCACGGATCAAGGCAGTCAGTTCTTAGACTTCCAAAACTCGTTTCTCTCATTCTGCGCTTATAAGCGAAAATGCGCTCATATGGGGTATCAAGTAAAATTGTGGGTGGACTGAGAATTTCGTGGCAGGAAGGATGTAGCAAACTATGTTGGATGCAACAAATTATCGACAGATGTAGAAGTAACTTCAGGTGTGCCACAGGATAGTGTGATGCGACCTATCCCGCACATGTGATGTATGAATGAGTTAATCACCTTGCACATAATATTGACAGTAACGTCAGACTTTCCGCAGATTATGCTCTTATATGTGAAGAAGTACTGTCTAGAAACGGTTGTACAAATATTCAGTCATATCTTCATAAGATTTCAAAGTAGTATAAAGATTGGCAACTTGTTTAAATGTTCAGAAGTGAAAACTTATATACTTTACAAAGGAAAACAGGTAGTACCCTAGGTCTACAATATCAACGAGTGAAATCTGGAATCTGTCGACTCATACAAATACCTGGGTATAGTGGTTGGTGGTGATACGAAATGCAGTGATCACATAGACCCACTCGTAGGTAAACCAGACTGTAGGCTTCCGTTCGTTGGTAGGATACTAGTGAAATACAGTGTGTCTATAAAGGAGATCGCTTATACACTGAAGAGCCAAAGAAACTGGTACACCCGCCTAATATCGTGTACGGCCCCCACGAGTACGCAGAAGTTCCGCAGCACGACGTGGCGTGGACTCGACTAATGTCTGAAGTAGTGCTGGAGGGACTGACAGCATGAATCCTGCAGTGCTGTCCATAAAGCCGTAAGAGAACGACGGGATGGAGATCTCTTCTGAACAGCATGTTGCAAGGCATCCCAGATATGCTCAATAATATTCATCTCTGGAGAGTATGGTGGCCAGCGGAAGCGTTTAAACACAGAAGAGTGTTCCTGGAGCCACTCTGTGGCAATTCAGGACGTGTATGGTGTCGCGTTGTCCTGCTGGAATTGCCCAAGTCCGTCGGAATGCACAATGGACATGAAGGGATGCAGGTGATCAGACAGGATGCTTACGTACTTGTCACCTGTCATAATCGTATGTAGACGTATCAGGTGTCCTGTATCACTCCGACTGCACACGCCCCACACCAGCTTGAACAGTCCCCTGCTGACATGCAGGGTCCACGGACTTATGAGGTTGTCTCCATACCCTTACACGTCCATCCGCTCGGTACAATCTGAGACGAGGATCGTCCGACCAGGCAACATGTTTCCAGTCATCGTCAGTCCAATGTCGGCGTTCACGGGCCTAGGCGAGGCGTAGAGTTTGCGTAGTGCTGTCATCAAGGGTACACGAGTGGGCCTTCGGCTCCGAAAGCCCATATCGATGATGTTTCGTTGAATGGTTCGTTCGCTGACACTTGAAGGCCCAGCATTAAAATCTGCAGCAATTTGCGGAACGGTTGCACTTCAGTCACATTGAACGATTCTTTTCAGTCGTCGTTGGTCCCGTTCTTGCAGGATCTTTTTCCGGCCGCAGCGATGTCGGAGATTTGATGTTTTACCGGCTTCCTGATATTCACGGTACATTTGTGAAATGATCGTACGGAAAAATCTCCAAAATGGCTCTGAGCGGTATGGGACTTAACATCTGAGGTCATCAGTTCCCTAGAACTTAGAACTACTTAAACCTAACTAACCTAAGGACATCACACACATCCATGCCCAAGGCAGGATTCGAACCTACGATCGTAGAGGTCACGCGATTCCAAACTGAAGCGCCTAGAACCGCTCGGTCACATCAGCCGGCCTGAAAATCTCCACTTCATCACTCCCTCGCAGATGCTGTGTCCCAAAGCTCGTGCAGCGACTATAATACCACATTCAAACTCACTTAAATCTTGATAACCTGCCATTGTAGCGGCAGTAATCGGTGTAACAACTGTGCTTGCCGGCCGGGGTGGCCGAGCGGTTCTAGGCGCTACAGTCTGGAACCACGCGACCGCTACGGTCGCAGGTTCGAATCCTGCGACGGGGCATGGATGTGTGTGATGTCCTTAGGTTAGTTATGTGTAAGTAGATCTAAGTTCTAGGGGACTCTCGACCTCAGAAGTTAAGTCCCACAGTGCTCAGAGCCATTTGAACCAACTGCGCCAGACACTTGTCTCAAATAGGTGTTGACGACCGCAGCGCCGTATTGTCTCTTTACATATCTATGTATTTGAATTCGCCTGCCTATAACAGTTTCTTTTGCGCTTAAGTGTAAACACACGTACGAGTCGTCCTAGAATACTGTTCAGGCGTGTGGGATCTGTACCAAATAAGACAAAGATTCGTATAATACAGCCAACCGGTTGCAAACAAGATTTTACTTTAAACTGGTTTCGACATCGACTATGGGTGTATTCATCAAAAAACCCAAACAATTACATGTAGTAAAAGTTGAACTGATTTACGAGCAAAAAGCTCTCGTCATATAAAATACGAGTGCTATTCAGAAAGTAGGGAACGTTTTGGCATTAAAAAAAACTAAGTACAAGAAATACATTTTATTATACACATCTGAAAGAGTGAATGACATACTACATTTCCACATAGTCACCAAACACACTGAGGCACTTATCATAGCGGTGGACAAGCTTTGAAAGACCGTCGTAAAATTCTGCCGCCTGAGACTTCAGCCAGTGAGTCACGCCCGCCTGGAGTTCCGCGTCGTCATCAAAGCGCTGCGTTGCAAGCCAGTTCTTCATCTTGGGAAACAAGTGAAAGTCGCCTGGTGCAAGATCGGGGCTGTAGGGCGGATGAGGGAAAATTTTCCATTTGAAAGAATTAAGGAGGTCTTTAGTGCAGTTTGCCGTGTGAGGCCGGGCATTCTCGTGCAAAAGGGGGACCTTGTGTGCCCCCACTCCATGGACTGTAATTTTGTCTCGTAATTGACGTGTTTCACCCAAGTATTGTCACAGGTTACGATTCGATCCATTAATGAATCACCATGTTTGTGATAGGCCTCCATAAATGTCAACGTTGCCCCCATTCGCTGTTCTTTATGGTGCTCTGTAAGCATTTTGGGCACCCATCGTGCACAAAATTTGTGGAAGCCTAGCTTTTGAGTGACAATTTCAAACAACAAAGCCCGTGAAACTTGTGGAAAAGAAAGCGAAAGCTACGTTATGTGAAGCGACGGTTTTCACGAATCGTTTCATCAACTTTCGCGACAAGATCGTCAGTCACAATGCTCAGGCGTCCACTCTTCATCATAAACGTTGGTTCGGCCATTTTTAAACCGAATGCATCATTTCCGGACGGAACATTCAGTCATTACGTCGTTTCCGTACACTTCGCACAGCTCACGATAAATTTTTATAGGTTTTAGGTTTTTTGCCAACAAAAACCGTATCACAGACCGCACCTCATAACTGGAGGTATTTTCGATTGCAGTGCACATTTCAATTTCGAATATCGAAAACACCAGACGCGAAGAGACGCTCCCGCTGTCACGGATGGATGCCGAATGAGCTGCCGAACACGCACATACCAAAATATACGCGAACGGCGCGCGCCTAGCGGCGTCAGACGGAAACGTTCCCTACTTTCTGAATAGCCCTCGTACTTCAGGAGAAGATAATATTTGAACCACATAAAAATTACAGATGTTGTAAATGACAAAGTTGGTAGTTGTCTGTAAAATTATAGCTACATGACGTAGCACACAATACGCCGCTAAGGACTGTAAAAGGAAACAGGCCCTGGAGGTAGCATCACGCACAAGCAGAGAATATTGAGCGTATACTAAGAAAAGCAGCACGAATAGTCCCATGTTTGTTTGATCCATGAAGGAGCGTCACGCAGATGGTGAAAGAATGGAACTGGCAGAAGCTAGAAGATAGACACAAACTATCCCATGAAGGTCTTAAGTTTTAAGATCGAACTGTAAGCGTTGAATCTAAGAATATGCTAGAACCCCCTACGTATCTTTGCCGTAAGTAGCGCGAAGACAAGATTACGAGGGTTGTTTTTTAAGTAAGGGCCGTTCGCGCATATAGTCCCGTAGTTCGCGCGGACGCCGCAACAAGCCACCGCGCCACTTTCCGGCATCCTTCCCGTTCACACTGATGCAAGTTGCAGCTCTGTAGCTGACGTGTACGCATCGCTGTGCTACTTTATAATGCTTACGATTATTGAATCGCACGCACGCCGCGTGTGAGATACGGTCAGTGATACGGTTTTTGATCGCGAGAAGCCTATCAGCTGCAGAAATTCATCGTCAGTTAACAGAAGTTTATGGCTTGAATGCAATGAGTGAAGGTAAAGTGCGTCAATGGGTTAGAGAGTTTAAAAATGGCCGTCAAAACGTCCATGACGAAGAACGCTCAGGCCGGCCCTCTGTGATCACTGATGATTTGGTGGCTGCAGTCGAAACAAAGATTCGTGAGGACAGAAGATTCACAATTTCCACTCTTTCTTTGGAATTTCCACAAGTTTCAAGATCGGTTTTGTACAAAATTGTGTCTGAAAATCTAAACTTTAAGAAACTGTGTTGTCAGTGGGTACCCAGACTCCTCACAGAGGACCACAAAGGGAAGAGATTTGCCACTTCATTGGACTTTTTGATTCATTACGAGGAAGAAGGGGAGAACATGTTGAGTCAAATTGTCACTGGAGATGAAACATTGGTATCCCATATCACTCCCGAAAGCAAGCGACAATCGATGGAATGGCGACACACAACCTCACCCGTGAAGGTCAAAGCCAAACAGACGCTGTCAAAGCGCAAGATTATGGCAACTGTGTTCTGGGACAGGCGCGGTGTTTTGCTAGTGGACTTTATGCCACGAGGAACGACAATCAACTCAGATGCCTACTGTGCAACTTTAAAGAAGCTCCACAGAGCAATTCAAAACAAAAGGCGCGGCATGCTGACAAAAGGAGTTTTGCTCCTGTACGATAACGCTAGGCCTCACACCTCTCAAAAGACTCGGGATTTCATTGATTCTTTTGGCTGGGAAGTTTTGGACCATGCACCATACAGCCCCGACCTTACTCCTAGCGATTTTCACCTTTTCCGGTACCTGAAACACCCTCTTGGCGAGCAGCGCTTCAATGACGACGATGAAGTGAAAGCGGCTGTGAACTCCTGGCTGTTGGAGCAGGCGGCCGAATTCTTTGAAGAGGGAATTAAAAACTTAGTTGTACGGTATGACAAGTGCTTAAATAAACAAGGCAACTATGTAGAAAAATAGGTAAAAGTGTGTAGAATCAGAAAATAAAAGTTTTTTTACAAAAGTATTTGTATCTTTTTTTAAAAATAAAATCGGCCCTTACTTAAAAAACAACCCTCGTAGATTGTTTATAGCGTGAGCGGAAGTGTTTAAGCAATCATTCTTCCCGCACTCCTTGTGTGACTGGAACGGGAAATGTTCTAATAACTGGTACAATAGGAAGTACCCTGTGACATGCACTTCACACTGGTTTTTAGCGTATAGATGTAGATTTCAATCTGGTAAGTACTGGAAATGAGCTTCCTTGGGGCTTGAAAGTTATATACATTGACATAAAATAATAAATGTCAGGAAAAGGAAACGTAGCAAAATGATAATTGTTATAGCAGTAACTTAAATTTAATGAAATCTAATCTAAATCTAATCTAATCTAAACTAAGTACGTATAAATAAAAATCAATTGCCATTAGTTGAAATATCATCACATGAGGAAGGCTCGACCGATTTTTGTTGTTGTTGTGTTCGTAATTATCAGGACAAAACTTGTGTGAAAGAATATTTTTGTAAGATCCACCGAAAAAGCCGGAATTTCGAATGGTATTTATGTATGAAAATTCAATGAAAAGAATGTGACGGTCGGTTCGACAGTTCGGTTTTTACATGTTTTCACAGCAAAAAAAGTGACGTTCAGTTTGACACTCTGCTGTCGCATGTTTTCACAACAACAACAAATTGCACATTGAATATTGATGTTTTGCGAAACAGAATACAATTGAAAGCGATATTTCAGTGTTTTATTGGTGATGATCGTATCTCTGGTGTATTGCAAAGATTGATTTATAAATATCGGTCGGCATACGCGCCGCCAGATATGTGATCGTCGACTCATTGAGACTAACGAAGAGCGTAGACAGCATTTGGAGGCAAATCGAATTAGAATTTCTTAAGCGCGATCCATTATGCCTCCAGATTAACGAATACAGTCGAGTTTGACTCGGACAGTTGGAGCTTACGCACGAAACAATTTGGAACGTTGAGAAAACGAACGGCCAAACGTTGCAATTCGAACTGAACGTCGGGCGTTCAGATACAAGGGCGGGGTGGGGTGGGGGGGTGATGGGCAGAGATAAGGGGAGGAGGAGGAAATGGACAAAGGGAGGGGGTAGGGGGAGAGGGATAGAGAAAGGATGGGAGAGGGAGATTAGGACGTAGGCCGTGTATTCAGTTCCCATACATATTTAGCAATTGCATAGCACTGCTTGGTTCGCTACTAATTAATAACAAAATTGTTATTATGAGAGTAATCCCACTAGACTTACCAGCCTTACCACTTTTTACATCAGAACGAAACTGTTGCCTCCGCTATGGCCCCGTCATTTCCGTTTATAGAAAGGGACAACCTAACTCCAGTTTCGAACAACCACAACAGAGATTGTGACGTATCGAGGCAGACGGAAGTCGTGCGTTGAAGTTCAAAAGACATTCATCCATCCGCGTTGAGGCTTATCTCAATCGTAACAGCTAGTGCGATAGTGTGACCTCTGCTATATTGCGTTTGTGCGTATCACCCTCCATGACCCGTCTCCCGTCTCACGATTGTTAAGCTCAGCTTAGATTCTACGACACTTTTATACAGGACGTAGATGGCGGCACTTCTGTCTATATTGTGCGGTTGCGCTGGTATGCTTATCGTTTCCATATCCAGTACACGTCATGCCACCGTGAAGAGTTTAGAATGTCATCTTCATAGTGTTGCGATTTTAGAGGGAAGCAGTTTAAAATATCTCGCGAATTACCGTTAGTAGCTCCCCGTCGGTCAAAATGAGTGAGGTGATTGGGTTAAATTCCTATCCAGCCTTTCAGATTTAGGTTTCCAGTGGTTTTCCCGAGTCACATAAGACGAATGCCGGGATGTTTCCTTTGAAATGGACGCGGCAGATTTCATTCGCCATCCTACTCCAGTCGGAGCTTCTACTCCGTCTTTAACTACTGCATCGATGACGGAGCGTTAAATCCTGGCTTTCTTTTCATCGGTTTAAAAAAGACAAGAGTATGACAACGACAAACAACATAACCCTTTACACCAGTCGCAGTTAATCCTACAAGTACAGCTCCTATTCAGTCTGTGGCACACTGTGATTGTCTTAATATGATGACAAGTAAAGAAAAAATTGTTTCATGGTTTCACATGTACGTATACTTTGAGAAACCTAAAACAGAACCAGTTGATGTTAAGCAGAAGGCGTTTAGATCTAATGTTAAAGAGGCACTTCAGTCTGCAGGTAAGATAATGAATTATGGTGTGCACAATGATTATGAATATGGCGCAACCAGCCACAAAATTTTATGTAGCAATGGACGCCTTGATTAGTTGAATTACTGTTCGCATGGCTCTGCATTCTTTATTGTACCGGTATGTACAGTGTATGACAAAAACAGGTTCTAGGCGCTTCAGTCCGGAACCGCGCTGCTGCTACGGTCGCAGGTTCGAATCCTGCCTCGCCCATGGATGTGTGTGATGTCCTTAGGTTAGTTAGGTTTAAGTAGTTATAAGTCTAGGGGATTGATGACCTCAGATGTTAAGTCCCATAGTGCTTAGAGCCATTGAAGCATTTGAACAAAAACAGGAAAGTACTCCAGAAGCGGTGGAGGTAACGAAATCTGCGCAGGTTGACATTGTGTGTGATAAACTGCCTATTGGCTTCTGTCTCGGGTTCTTCGGCCGACGTTCATCTAATGATTTTTCTGACGTTTCGCCAGCACGAGTGGCTGGCATTGTCAAAGCTTCACCCTCCATTGCCGGTGGTGAACTGGAGGCGAGCTCGCGGCCGCAGACTATATGTACCTGGCGCGCCAACGTCCGAGGGCTTCTCCGCGGTCATTTCCGGTGCGGTTCTCCTCTTGCTACCTGCGACGGTCGTTCGCTGCAGTACGGGAAGCCAGGATCCGTTTACCTTAAGGCTTTCCTCTTTCTTGTTGAAACTGTGCGAACAGCTTCTCTGAACAAGCGCGTGTGATAGTGCTTCTCTACAGCCAGAACTTCCGTGTCGGCGAATTTTATTACGTGGTCGGTCTCATTCAGTGCGTGTTCTGCCACGGCCGATTTCTCCACCTGCCCCAACCTGCAATGTCGCTTATGCTCTTTGATCCTGGTGTTAATGGATCGTCCAGTCATTCCGACATAAACTTTTCCGCATGTGCAAGGTATACGGTATATTCCCGACATTGCAAGTGGGTCTCTTTTCTTAGATCGGCGAAGGAGAAAAGAGACCCACTTGCAATGTCGGGAATATACCGTATACCTTGCACATGCGGAAAAGTTTATGTCGGAATGACTGGACGATCCATTAACACCAGGATCAAAGAGCATAAGCGACATTGCAGGTTGGGGCAGGTGGAGAAATCGGCCGTGGCAGAACACGCACTGAATGAGACCGACCACGTAATAAAATTCGCCGACACGGAAGTTCTGGCTGTAGAGAAGCACTATCACACGCGCTTGTTCAGAGAAGCTGTTCGCACAGTTTCAACAAGAAAGAGGAAAGCCTTAAGGTAAACGGATCCTGGCTTCCCGTACTGCAGCGAACGACCGTCGCAGGTAGCAAGAGGAGAACCGCACCGGAAATGACCGCGGAGAAGCCCTCGGACGTTGGCGCGCCAGGTACATATAGTCTGCGGCCGCGAGCTCGCCTCCAGTTCACCACCGGCAATGGAGGGTGAAGCTTTGACAATGCCAGCCACTCGTGCTGGCGAAACGTCAGAAAAATCATTAGATGAACGTCGGCCGAAGAACCCGAGACAGAAGCCAATAGGCAGTTTGTCAACAAGTGGCCACGAAAGCCTTAACAATTTTGTATTGTGTGTGATGTTATTTCAGTGATTTAAAAACCGAGTGAAATTTACAAAGAGCTTGGCAGTATGGGAACATTTATTAGTATGACGTTTCACCCCCTCCTCCCACCCCCACCCCCCGGCCTGGTTGCATGAACTGATTCAGTTGGGAAGAGCGTTATAAGGTCGCTGTATCCTCTCCTGATGCAACTGATGCAAGCTGGCCCACTGCTGTTGTAACCAGACCTCGACATCCAGGGTACTGATATCCGAGCTGGTCCTATACATGTGTAAGAATTATTTGGTAAGCCATTAATTATATAAAATCTAAGATTTTGTAGCAAACTTCCATTATTTGAATTTTTTAAATGCCTAGGAAAGGTCATAAGAAATACCAACTGGATTATTTCGGGTTTTTATGCTTGTGACATTTCGTGAATGAATGTTTACCTAGCTGTTTCGCCATCTCGCCATTATTCTGGAAAAGCCTGCCACGCAATGGTTTCTTCATCCTTATCAGGAGAAGACGATGGCACAATTTGATAGACCAAAGAAGGAGCATGTCTGACTCTGTCCTACACAGAACGAGCTGGGACATTGTGTGTTTTTTTTCTTGACTGTCAGATTGATATAAGCTTCTTGTAATTTAGACTTGACGAAATATAAACAGGTCAGATGGGCAGTGTAACTCAGGTAGTTAACTTCTTCTTATTCGATATCCTGGAATTCTTCAAAAGAACAGGATTTGGATGTACATCCATACAGCGTGCTACATGAATTACGTAAAATACACGCCTTCATACGATTTACGACACTTTGTTGCCTAGAGCAGCCAGCTACGTGATCGTCGACTCATTGAGACCAACGAAGAGCGGAGACAGCATTTGGAGGCAAATCGAATAAATTTCTTAAGCGCGATCCATTGCGACTCCAGATCAACGAATACAGTCAAATCTGACTTGGACAGTTGCGAATGTCAGATCAATAGTGAACCATAAACTCTTCAACTCACGCCGTTGAATACACTTTGAAACAGTTACTTCTTTGTTGATATTACAATTTTTAGATATTACAATTGAAAATATCTCATCTAGTTAATCTGACATACCTCCAGAAATTTTGCAATCGCTAATATTCGTTTACATATACAAGTCATCCAGAAAACGTCATCACTTGCATTTACGTCCGATGTGCAGAAAGAACAATGATCTTAACAATTTCATTAATTACACAATAACGAAATTAAGCACAGCGTTCCTGTCATATTTTCTATGTACATTTGATTGCAAATTTTGGCCAATATTAACAGTAATTCTGTCTTTTACACAGAAAGTATCTTTTGACGTTTTGTTTAGATGTATTGGATTTCATTATTTCGCAGAATTTCACGATTATTCTGAAAATTAGTAAATTCTCTTACATACATTTCTTACAAAGATGGATAATAGTAATTCTATTGTTTTTCCAAACATTGCTTCAAATATTTTGGCCGACGAAACGAAAATTAGCGTTAATTAAAACGGAATATGATAGTTTCCTCCCCCTCCCCCTCCCCTATGAACCAAGGACCTTGCCGTTGGTGGGGAGGCTTGCGCGCCTCAGTGATACAGATAGCCGTACCGTAAGTGAAACCACAACAGAAGGGGTATCTGTTGAGAGGCCAGACAAACGTGCAGTTTCTGAAGAGGGGCAGCAGTCTTTTCAGTAGTTGCAGGGGCAACAGTCTGGATGATTGGCTGATCTGCCCTTGTAACATCAACCAAAACGGTCTTACTGTGCTGGTACAGCGAACGGCTGAAAGCAAGGGGAAATTACAGCCGTAATTTTTCCAAAGGGCATGCAGCTTTACTGCATGGTTAAATGATGATGGCGTTCTCTTGGATAAAATATTGTTGTTGTTGTTGTGGTCTTCAGTCCTGAGACTGGTTTGATGCAGCTCTCCATGCTACTCTATCCTGTGCAAGCTTCTTCATCTCCCAGTACCTACTGCAACCTACATCCTTCTGAATCTGCTTAGTGTATTCATCTCTTGGTCTCCCTCTACGATTTTTACCCTCCACGGTGCCCTCCAATGCTAAATTTGTGATCCCTTGATGCCTCAAAACATGTCCTACCAACCGATCCCTTCTTCTAGTCAAGTTGTGCCACAAACTCCTCTTCTCCCCAATCCTACTCAGTACCTCCTCATTAGTTATGTGATCTACCCATCTAATCTTCAGCATTCTTCTGTAGCACCACATTTCGGAAGCTTCTATTCTCTTCTTGTCCAAACTGGTTATCGTCCATGTTACGGAGGTAAAATAGTCCCCATTCCGAACTCCGGGCGAGGACTACTCAGGAGGACGTTGTTATCAGCAGCAACAATACTGGCGTGCTACGGATCGTAGCGTGGAATGTCAGATTCCTTCAGATCCCTTAATCAGGCAGGTAGGATAGAAAATTTGAAATGGGCAATGGATGGGTTAAAGTTACATATAGTAGGAATTAGTGAAGTTCGGTGACAGGAGGAACAAGAATTCTGGTCAGGTAACACAGGATTATGAATACAAAATCAAATGGTTCAAATGGCTCTGAGCACTATGGGACTTAACAGCTATGGTCATCAGTCACATAGAACTTAGAACTACTTAAACCTAACTAACCTAAGGACATCACACAACACCCAGTCATCACGAGGCAGAGAAAATCCCTGACCCCGCCGGGAATCGAACCCGGGAACCCGGGCGTGGGAAGCGAGAACGCTACCGCACGACCACGAGCTGCGGACAATACAAAATCAAATAAGGGTAGTGCAGGAGTAGGTTTATTAATGAATATAAAAAAACGCGGTTAAGCTACTGCGAACAGCATAGTGAACGCATTATTGTAGCCAAGATAGACACGGAGCCCACGCCTACCACAGTAGTACAAGTTTGTATGCCAACTAGCTCCGCAGATGATGAAGGGACTGAACAAATGTATGATGCGACTATATCCGATGTTATTCAGTCTGTATATTGAGCAAATTTAGAGTAGGGATTAAAATCCATGGAGAAGAAATGAAAACTTTGAGATTTGCCGACGACATTGTAAGCAAAGTACCGGGAAGAGCAGCTGAACGGAATGGACAGTGTTTTGAAAGGAGGATATAAGATGAACATCAACAAAATCAAAACGAGGATAATGGACTGTAGTCGAATTAAATTAGGTGATGCTGAGGGAATTAGATTAGGAAAAGAGACAGTTGAAGTAGTAGATGAGTTTTGCTATTTGGGAAGCAAAATAACTGTCGACTATCGAAGTATGGAGGATATAAAATGTAAACTGGCTATGGCAAGGAAAGCGTTTTAAGAAGAGAAATTTGTTAAAAAAAGTTGTAGATTTAAGTGTCAGGAAGTCTTTTCTGAAAGTATTTCTATTGAGTGTAGCCATTTATGGAAGTGAAACATGGAAGATAACGAGTTTAAACATGAAGAGAATAGAAGCTTTCGAAATGTGGTGCTTCAGAAGATTGCTGAATGTTAGATTACTAGATCATGTAAGTAATGAGGAGGTTCAGAAAAGAACTGGGGAGAAGAGGAATTTGTGGCACAATTTGACTAGAAGAAAGAATCGATTGGTAGGACACGTTCTGAGGCATCAAGGGATCACCAGTTTAGTATTGGAATGAAGCGTGGAGAGTAAAAATCATGGAGACAAAGAGATGAATACAGTAAGCAGATTCAGGGGGATGTAGGTTGCAGTAGTTATTCGGTGTGAAGATGCTTGCACAGGATAGAGTAGCATGGAGAGCTGCATCAAACCAGTCTCTGGACTGAATACCACAACAACAACAACAACAACATAGTTTCAGATGTTCCTACCACTTGACTGAGTTTATGCTGGTATTGTGATGTAGCCCCTTTATCTCGGCACCGCGACAGAAAGGCGAGAGAGGACATCAGTTGCTCCTCTGTTTGTCAACGAGTGGTCACGAAGGCCTTAACAATTTTATGCTGATACTTCAAAACCATTTACATATTACATCATTCTCAAGGTACAGATTACTGGTGCTGACATTATAATTGTCAATTGGAATTTGGCCGATGACTTTCCCTCAATGAACTGACGTTTGTGGCATCGATTTGTTCAACATGCGTTCCAAACTGTCAGTCTCCACTGAACTGCAGTCTCGGTAGGGCGCGAGCACGTCGCTGTCAGGTTCTGACACGTGCTTGCATGTGGACGTTTCTGCTTCTTACATGAGGCATAACGATCGTCTGAGTGTTATTGGTACCGAGGCACATAGAGCTTGCAGAGGCAAAACTGTACAAGCGAGGCTGTTTTAGACTCGTAGTCTGGAGGAGTGGAGTTCATATCCCCGTGCGGCCATCCATATTTAGGTTTGACGATCTCCTCGCCGTTATTCTGGCTTGTCTGTGAAAAGATGGCTCTGAGCACTATGGGACTTGACATCTGAGCTCATCAGTCCCCTAGACTTAGAACTATTTAAACCTAACTAACCTAAGGACATCAAACACATCCATGCCCGAGGCAGGATCCGAACCTGCGACCGTATCAGCAGCGCCGTTCGAGACTGAAGCGCCTAGAACCGCTCGGTCACAAAGCCGGCGGGCTTGTCTGTCACTTTCGCAAAATGTACACAGTTGCAACTCAAAACGCAGCACCGCTAGTAGAGTGCAGATTATTGAACAATACAGTAGAAATGGCTTTCAGAATATGTTTATATAGATATAGACTAATGCTTATATAGACTGTTTTATAAATTTTTTTGTGAATGTTTGTAAACGCGTTTCAGACTTTAAGTACGCAGTAACAATAGGTCTGTTTGAAATGTACACCAATTTTTATTCAAGGATTACTTACGTATTAGGTGCAAAATAATTACTACTTCTTAAGAATTTCCTATGGTGATATTTTTTTTCTGTTGTTGAAGGTAGATTAGTGTGTGAAGTCTACTTTTCTCTCAACACTATCGTGAAACATTTCTAAATTTCAGCTCTCCATCTAAAATGGTTCTCTTCTGTATATAAAAACGTATCGGAAAATGTATCGTTGAGAACTTCACTATACTTAATACACTAAGGGAAATCGCAGTACCAAGCAGCACTTGTGTGACATAAACGAAAGTTGGTAGGCGTGTTTCTACATCTTGAAGATGATGTCTGCTCAAATTTCGCACCAGGCGCATATGAGTGGCGCTAGTAGCGCCACTATGAGGATGCAAATCAGGTTTGCTTTAAATACACGTTGTTACGGTCGTGATGGTGAGTTACCTTTGATATTGGACGTAGTGAGCTGATGTTAGTCAAGAGTGCCTTTACGCTTACGCCACTATCAACACCTCACTGAGTTCGAACAAGGTCGTGTAATAGGGCCGCGCGAAGCTGGATGTTCCTTCCGCGATATTGCCGAAGGACTTGGCAGGATTGTAGCCAGTTTACTTGATCGCTGGCAGCGGTGGTCACAGAAAGGTACGGTCACAAGAAGACCGGGCTCCGGACGGCGACGTTGCACTACCGAGAGGGGGGACCATCGTGTTCGGCGTTCGGCTCTGGCCCATCGTATTGCATCTGTAGCAGCAATTTGAGCAGCAGTTACAAATCGGCTATTTCAGCGACAGCTCCAAGCCAATTATCGAACAAACGCTAGGATGGCTGACACAGTGTTTAGTGTATCTGGGATTGTAAAACAGTTAAGATCCTTAGACGCCAGGAAGGCATCTGGCCGAGACGGTATCCCCGTAAGATTATATGTTGACTATGCTACAAATATAGCACCATTCTTACCCATCATCTATCAGAGATCATTGGAACAGCGGAAAGTTTCACGGGACTGGAAGAAGGCCCAGGTCATAGCAATCTATAAAAAGGGTAGAAAATCGGACGCACATAATTACCGGCCAATTTCACCGACATCGATTTGTTGTAGAATCATGGAACATATTTTGTGTTCAGACATAATGACCTTTCTAGACTCTGAGAAGCTCATCTGTAGAAACAAGCACGGTTTTAGGAAACAGCTGTCATGCGAGACATAGCTGGCCCTCTTTGTGCATGATATGCAACAGGCTCTAGATACTGGCTCCCAGGTTGATGCCATATTTATCGACTTTCGAAAGGCGTTCGACTCAGTTCCGCACTGTCGCTTGCTCCAAAAAGTGCGCACTTACGGTCTATCCGATGACAAATGCGCTTGGATAGAAAGTTTTCTAACAGACAGGGATCAGTATGTCGTCCTGAACGGGGAAACTTCAACAGAAACAAGCGTAACTTTACGTGTGCCCCAGGGCAGCGTAATAGGTCCGCTGCTTTTTACGATTTACATAAACGATCTGGTTGATGGTATTGACAGCGACATTAGACTGTTTGCCGATGATGCTGTAGTCTACAGGAAAGTAATATCACACGAAAGTTGTGAACAAATCGATGAGGATTTGCAGAAAATAAATACGTGGTTTAATGACTGACAGTTACCTCTCAATATTATTAAGTGTAACCTACTGCGTATAAGGCGAAAATCCTCATTAATGTACGAGCATAAAATAAATGCCCAGTCTTTGGAAGCGGTAACATCCGTCAACTATCTGGGTGTGACTATTCGAAATAATCTCAAATGCAATGATCATATTACACAAGTAACGGGTAAGGCACACTCTAGATTGCGGTTTATTCGTAGAATCCTGAAGCGATGCAGTCCTTCAACAAAGGAAATTGCTTACAATACTTAGTTCGTCCAGTCTTAGGGTATTCTTCGTCTGTATGGGACCCTTACCAGTTGGATCTGATTCAAGAGATTGAGAAAGTCCAAAGAATAGCGGCAAGATTCGTGACTGGTACATTTAGCTATCGCGAGAGCGTTACAAATCTCATAGAAAGTTTGAAGTGGGACACACTTGCAGATAGACGGCGCGCTAAACGGAAGGGGCTGCTCACTAAATTCCGAAATCCGATCTTCACCGACGATGTAGAGCATATATTACTACCAACAACTTTCAAATCGCGCAATGATCATGACTCAAAGATAAGGGAAAGTAGAGCTCGTACTGAGGCGTTCAGACAGTCGATTTTCCCTCGCGTGATCCGCTAGTGGAACAGAGAGGAGGGGGGGGGGGGGGGGGGCATACGACTTTGGCGCGAATTGTGCCCTCCGCGCCACACACCGCTTGGTGGCTAGCGGAGTTTATATGTAGATGTAGATGTAGACGCCCTGTAGCGTGCATTGCACTGACCCCAAAGCACCGCCATTTGCGACTTCCGTGCCGTCTCATTGGAGGGCATGGTGGGTGTCTTGTGTTTATTGACGAAAGCTGGTTCTGCCTCGTGTTGGTTAGGAGGAGGACAGTTGAGGGCCTATAACTAACATGTCTGCGTGCGAGACACGCTGGACCCACAACTGGAGTTACGGTCTGGGGTACGATATCGTATGACAGCAGGAGTACTCTTGCGACTATCCCACGCAACCTGACTGCAAAAATGTACATTAGTCTGCCGTGCTGCCGTTCATGAAAAGCATTCCAGGGGGTGTTTTCCAACCGCGTAAAGTTCGCCAACATGCCTCTGTTGTAGCCCAATACGCTCGACAGAATGTCGACACGTTGTCTTGGCCTGCTCGACACCAGATCTGTGTCTATTCGAGCATATACGAGACAACATCCAGCGTCATCCACAAACAGCATTAACACGTCCCTGTATTGACCGACCAAGTGCAACAAGCGTGGAACTCCATCTCACAAGCTGACATCCGGCACCTGTACAACATAATGCATGCACGTTTGCATACTCGCATTCGACATTCTGGCGGTTACACTGGTTATTAATTTACTACCATTTCACATTCGCAGTGGCTTTCTCGTGATTACATTAATCTTGTGATCTTGAAATGTTAATCACTTAAATATGTTACCTAGACAAATGCATTCCAAAAAATTTCATTACTCTACAGTAATTGTTTTCTAATGTTACGATTTTGTCCGTCGGTGTATTTGATCTATGAATTACATCTGTGTCAGCTAACGGATTCTACGTGCATATTCTTCTTGTGTTACATGTTCCCTATTTTCTCTCCTCTTCTCGTTTCTCCGTTTTGATCTGTTTCCATTTTGTTGCTTCAAGGACTCAATTTTTCAGCTGCGGCTGCTCTCATGTAATCAGTTACCGCCAATGATATTTTTTTGTTTTATGTTTAGGCGTTATTTATAACAAGTATATGCCGTCACATTTGATTGCTCCACTATCGCTAAATTACAATGTCGAACACAGCTAGTTCCGTGAACCTGAAACCGACAAACACTGTTTTCGGCATCCATTTCCATATTAGATGATTCAAACATCATTCATATTTATGTTTTCCCATGTAAGCACCTTTACACGAGTTTATTACTCAGCTCAGTATACGTTCATTGATTCTAATGTGCGCCTTCTAATAGCGCTTTCAACACTAAAAACAATTCCATATATATTATCCAGAATGTAAGTCCAATGACGACTTTTGACGTGTAAAAGTACAAGAAGAATGAGCATGGCCGTGGGTGGCAGATATTTAAATAAGGTTTTAAAGAATTTACCGTTGTCC
Source organism: Schistocerca nitens (assembly GCF_023898315.1). Classification (NCBI taxonomy): domain Eukaryota; kingdom Metazoa; phylum Arthropoda; class Insecta; order Orthoptera; family Acrididae; genus Schistocerca; species Schistocerca nitens. The sequence goes on from NC_064615.1 coordinate 260,551,176, forward strand.
TACGTCATTATTTGAACTACCACTTGTAAGGAAACAGGCTCTGAACGGATTTAAATATCGAATTTAGGCTGGGAACGTGCATAAATACACGACTGCCTTCCCCACACGTATCCAATCCGAGTTCGTGCCAGCGGCTTCGTTATCAACATGGTTATGGACGCTGATCCTCCATCAGCTTTCTATGGGAGCTCCTCCACAGCCTATCGAACGCTGCATACTAGCTTACGCTAGGATTATGAGCAGCGGATTAAATGTAATATCACAGTGTTTATTAAGTGAAGAACAAATGGATTTCCGTTGAGGAAGATCGACGGGAGATGCAGTATTTGTGATGAAACAGATTACTGAAAAACGTGCAGAATTTAATCGAGAGATTTAATTAGCATCTCTTGATCTGAAAAAAGCCTTTGATCTACACCTACATCTGCACGATTACTCAGCAATTCGCAGCTAAGTGTCTGGCAGAGGGTTCGTCGTACCACCTTGAAGCTATTTCTCTACCGTTCCACTCTCCAACGGAGTGCAGGAGAAGCGAGAACTTAAATCTTTCTATGGGAGCTATGATTCTATTATTTTATCATGCTGATCGTTTCTCCTTATGTATGCAGGCGCCAACAGAACGTTTTCGCAATTGGAGAAAAAATTGATGATTGAAATTTCACAAGAAGATTCTGCCGCAACGAAAAACGCCTTTGTTTTAATGGTGTTTTAATGATCTGCACCCCAATTCAAGTATCAAGTCTGCGGCACTCTCTTCCCTATTTCCCGATGATACAAAACGAGCTGCCCTTCTTTGAACTTTTTCGGTGTCGTCCGTCAGTCGCATCTAACGTGGTTCACACACCGTACAGCAGTAATCCAGAAGAGGGTGAACAGAGCATGGTGTAAGCAGTCTCTTTAGCACAGTGATTCCCAACCTTTGTGAGATTAATAACCCCCGCCTCCCCCCCCCCCCCCCCCCAACCCCGCCCTCCGTTCCTTCCACCATTGTCCACAATGGCACCTAATTATCGTTTAGAATGGAAAAGAATTATCATGGGACAGTTTAGTTTTTAAAATTATATTTAGTTTTTGTTGGTGTTTTTATTTAACTACGAGCTAATGATTCAGTTACACAATTGTTACTGCTTGTTTCTAACAACTTTTCTTTATAGAATGATAAAGCAGTTCTCAGAGCATTGTGTCTGCTACCAACAACTCCATCTCAGAGAAGAAAGCTAACTATCCACACTGAGAGTAGACACTTGTTACAAAAGATGGCCGCGTGGAGTGGCCGCACGGTTACAAGCTCCATGTAACGGATTGTGCGGCCCCTCCCCCCAGAGGTGCGAGTCCTTTCGGACATGGGTGTGTGCGTTGTCCTTAGCGTAAGTTAGTTAGATTAAGTGGTGTATAGCTTTGGCACTGATGACTTAAACAGTTTGGTCCCCTAAGATCTTACGACAAATTTAGAAATTTTACAAAAGATGCTTCCTCTACACTACTCCTTTTCCTAGCGACACTTACTTCACCCACACCCTGCACCCTCACTTAATATAACAACAATTTCATGTGACACAACGGCTGGAGCATCTTTCTATTGGACACCACTTCGGCGACTTGCGTGTCCCTAACCTACCCGCGTTAGCCAACAGGGGAAAGGGCACTTAATTGTAACTTGGAATCCGAAGCACGTGTCATTTCTGGCGATTCATTACATCGTTAAAGGCTAGGTTAAAATGCAGACTGAAAATTTCGTGCTCTGATCGGTATTCGATCCCCTAACCTCTCCATTCCCAGACGTGCCCTTGACCAGTTGATCACCAGGCCCATCAATCTAATAACATGAAATGTGTGCACTACACTGAGGCCTGCTGTTTGTACCTCACTTGATTACTGGATTCCTTATTTCTGGGCTAGCAGAAATTGAAGACTTCACGCTGCCAATGCTTTGTGTCTGAGCACTGCCACTAATAATAACAATAATACTAATAATAATGCAGTTTCGGCTCTACAACATTGTAGTACGCATTACGTAGTTATTGTTATGTTTTAGTGTCAATTAGTTCGTTTATTATTGCGAAGTGAAGACTGAAGCAGTTTATGGTCTGTTGCTCGAACTACCTACTACTCGGAGAAGGCATTTTCGTGAGATATTTAAGCATAAGTGATGTATAATTATGTCTCTGTTTTAATGTCATAGGCGCATTGTACAAAGTACAAATAGGTGAGTAGTGGTTGGACCTAGTGAGGAAGATGATGTTTATACACACATCAAAAAAAGTTTTGCATCACCTCGGTTCCGAGAGTTCCGGAAGCTGTACAGAAAATTGGAATAGAGATCAACATAAACATCATTTCCGCCCTTTTTATTGCTCATGGAAACCACATATTGCATGTCGTGGTCCAGACTGCTGTACACACCGGTATCTCTAATACTCAATAGCACGTCCTCTTGCACTCATGCATGCCTGTATTCGTCGTGGCATACTATCCACAACTTCATCATGGCACTGTTGGTCATGATTGTCCCACTCCTCATCAGCGATTCGGCGTAGATCCCTCAGAGTCGTTGGTGGTTCACGTCGTCCTTAAACAGCTCTGTCGCTAGTCGAGCGATGTCCTTATCCTGAAGTAAGTCATTCACAAGGTGTGCACAATGGGGGCGCGAACTGTCGTCCATGAAGAAGAATGCCTCCCCAATATGCTGCCGATATGGCTGCACTATCGGTCGGAGGATGGCTTTCACGTATCACCGTCAGCGGCGTACCACGACCCCCACAAAATGCCATCCCAAAACAGCAGGGAACCTCCACCTTGCTGCACTTGCTGGACAGTGTGTCTTAAGGCATTCAGCCTGACCGGGTTGCCTCCAACACACCTGGACGATTGTCTGGTTGCAGGCATATGCGACACTGATCGGTGAAGAGAACGTGATGCCAATCCTGAGCGGTCCATTCGGCATGTTGTTGGGCCCATCTGTACCGCGCTGCATGGTGTCGTGGTTGCAATGATGGACCTCGCCATGGACGTGGGGAGTAAAGTTGCTCTTCATGCAGCCTATTGCGAACCGTTTTAGTCGTAACACGACGTCCTGTGGCTGCACGAAGAGCATTATTCAACATGGTGGCGTTGCCTTCAGGGTTCTACCGAGCCATAATCCGTAGGTAGCGGTCATGCACTGCAGTAGTAGCCCTTGGGCGACCTGAGCGAGGCATGTCACCGACAGTTCCTGTTTCTCTATATCTCCTCCATGTCCGAATAACATCGCTTTGGTAAAAAAAAAAAAAAAAAAAAAAAATGGTTCAAATGGCTCTGAGCACTATGGGACTTAACATCTGATGTAATCAGTCCCCTAGAACTTAGAACTACTTAAACCTAACTAACCGATAGACATCACACACATCCATGCCCAAGGCAGGATTCGAACCTGCGACCGTAGCGGTCGCGCGGTTCCATACTGAAGCGCCTAGAACTGCTCGGACACTTTAGCCGGCACTTTGGTTCACTCCCAGACGCCTGGACAATTCCCTTCTTGAAAGTTCTTCCTGACACAAAGTAACAATGCGGACGCGATCGAACCGCAGTACTGGCCATCTACACATGGTTGAAGTACAGGCAACACGAGCTGGGTACTTCATTCCTCGGTGTCGATTCTGTAAATTTCCGCCATTGTGCCGATCGTTTCGGTACTCAAGAGCACCGAACGGTCTAGTACTCGAATTAGAGTCTCCGCATTATTCAGTATGCATTTTGGTAGCGATACCGTTCGGGTCTAGAGAACCGAAGCGCTGTTGTCGGTTCGTGTCGCGCAAACCAATCAAAAGCAAGCGGCCGCAGATCCGCGCATGCGCACTGCAGCGCGCACAACGCCACGAACACAAAGCGGCTAGCAGACGACATAGGCGCGCTATTCTTCCAAGTACCGAAAACTGCGTTTACGTTGCCATAACGCATGACGCCGCATTCCATCGAGTTGACGTGCCCGCTTTTATCGCCCTTGCCTCCTCCTTAACAGTATCAGGCGCAGTATATCAATTTCCATGACTCTCAGCTGAAATGGATAAAATGTTTTACAGTTTCTCCGACCGCACGTTTCCATGCGTGCATAATAGCGATAGCGTATTTGACTGTACTCTGCAAATTGTCGTTAATGCCACATTATGTCGTCTTATTCTCATTCACACTGACATCGTGTTTTGGATTTTACGTTTCGAAAAATGAGTTAGGAATATTGTGTAGTACCACATTGTACTAATACATCTGTAAAAACACCCGAAAAATTGATACTGAGAGTTTCAAAGAATAAGAAGATAATCAGAATGTGGTTATAACTCGCTCCTAGCGATCCAAATGATTAAGTAGCCCACTTCCCTATATGATACGTCAACGATTTGGGTCTTAAAAACAAAATTGAAAGAAAAAAAAAACGCATTTTCGAGAGCTCCTGCAGTTTGTCGAAGTTTATAACATACATCTCATGAATGAAAATGTTTCGTACATGGTGCTACAGTCTAAAAATATTACGGCAGAGATCTTTCATCTCTGCCTACTGTGGTTGAGGATTCGATCGCAGATAAATACTTGTGACAAGCAAGACTATGAAGATGACTGCTGATAGTTACATTCCCAGTAATTTAAGTTGCGCTCTTAGATTCCTGTCTAACCGCATACTCGGAAATCGCTACATAGTCGGAAAAAATGGTAAATTATTTCTGACAAGGAAAAATATGAAGGTCACTGTCGGTTGTTTCACTCACAGCAATTTCATCTCCAACAATTTCATATTTCGTATTTTAAACACACAGAAATCACGAAATCATTACTGAGGAAGTGCGCTCTTACGTCTAAGTAATAACGAATATTGCAGAAAAATCTTAACTTACACGAATAACAATGTCTCAGAACGTGTTGTATATATGAAGAGGGGAAAAAAAATTCGCATACATCCATGCGCAAACCCGTGTCCTTTTGTACTGCATTCCAGCACGCTAACAACTTGGCCACCCAAACAACACACAGACGCTGCTCAATTCTTGTAGTATTGGGTAAAGGAACGTAGGCTGACTTCGTTGCCAAACGGTGCTGCGTAAGTCATAAATGCGCGATAGTTTGGAAGGTTTCCAATACCAGACTTCACATAATTGCTTTCCATTGTTACTTGAAAGTTGTAAACACGTTTTCGATAGTTACTAACTAAACTATTTGTGGGGAAACGTACACAAAGGCACTAGTAACGTCAGTTCACACTCATGTAATATACCTAAGCAGAGACGATGTCTTGGTATTTAATGATCTTTAAACTCTTATTTGCATAAAAATAACACGTATTTTGAGAGAATATTGGCCGAAAACGTTTTTTTATGTAATCATTCACAGTAACAACCTAACCTAACCATATTTCTAACAACGGAAAATAGTCTATTATGAACTCACTTTCCAACCGGATGCATCCTCTGGTGATCCTTTAGTAACACAATCACTAAACCCAAAGATAAAACCGCTAAATATGTTAAAAATAACAAATTATAGGTGTACATAAACCACAGCTCACGGATCGACAGGGCCAGACCGAAATCCAAAACCTCTCGGTACAATTGTCGTAAAATCGGTGGGAGGACCGTTCGATAACAGGTCTCAGAAGCTTACTGAATAGGATATTTCGATAAAGAACCGAAAATGACGTCACTACCGAGACTAACCTACTACATCGATCGGTATGAACGATACAGAATAGGGCCCCTGACTAACAGGTCAACAGTTTCAATTATCTGGTATGTGATATCGCATAAAACTAAGACAAAGATACAGGCAAGAAATAAGCAATGTTTTGAAACATATGTGGAACAGTAAACAAGTACTGGTGATTAAAAAGACATAAATAGTCAACACAAATGAAGTTTTATAAAGAAATACCTGTCCCCATACTACTCTACAGAAGGGTTTCATGTGTCATTTACAAACTGGAAAGCTGTAAGATCCAGGCAGCTGAAATGAGATTTCTTAGGGTTGTGAAGGGCTGTTCCAATGTAGAGAGATTAAGAAACAACGACATTGGGGAGGAATTAACCATATTTAACATAAGGAAAAAGTGACAACAGCAGGAGAAAATGGGGTATCTCAACGGAATGAACACTGGCAGACTATCTTACAAATCATAAATTATGATCGTGTAGGTCGAAGATGTTTGACGAACCAACGGAGAGCAGAGCACTTCAAGAGAGAAATGCCTAGTTCTTGAAGTACAGAAGAAAAAGGAGAATGAGCATAAATCCTTTAACAGGTATTCCCAGCACTGTGAACAAAGGCAGTTTTAATTGGCGCTGTATATTCACGCCGCGGCTGCCGAAGAGAAAGTCTCTCTCAAGAGGCGCGAAGGTGCAACCTGTTGCTCGCCTGATCACAGAAAGACAGAGCTGTGAGGAGAGATCGTTCCCTGACACTTGCGGCTGGTTTAGCAGCTGTGGGGAGGTGTGGGTCTTGCTAGACGTCGAAGACGGCGACATATCGTGTCTGTGGCACAATAAAAATTAGAAATTTTGTGCATCATTACTGCCACGAAAGTTGTTACTTTGGAACAGAGAGGTGCCAATTTCTAAAGAATCTCTATTAAATAAAGTGCGCTGTAAATTGCTCAGAACTACGCGAAAGTGCCTTGTTGTTTCTCGAACGCTTCATTCCTGTACTTTAATTCTTGTATGAAGGCTTTGACAGTGGGCAGATTGCTAGGACGCGGCGCCTTGGAACGAGCATCTCGGAATCGGCGAAGCTGGTCCGCTGTCAAATGGCTCTGAGCACTATGCGACTTAACTTCTGAGGTCATCAGTCGCCTAGAACTTAGAACTAATTAAACCTAACTAACTTAAGGATATCACACCCCTCCATGCCCGAGGCAGGATTCGAACCTGTGACCGCAGCGGTCGCTCGGCTCCAGACTGTAGCGCCTAGAACCGCACGGCCACTCCGGCCTGCCAGGTCCGCTGTCCGTGTGTGTCGTGAGTGTCTACGGAAATTGGTTGAGGGATGGTGAGAGCACGGATAGGCGGCTATGTGTTCAAATGTATGTCAAATCCTAAGGGACCAAACTGCTGAGGTAATCGGTCCCTAGACTTACATACTACTTAAACTAAATTATGCTAAGAACAACACACACACCCATGCCCGAGGGAGGACTCGAACCTCCTGCGGGAGGGGCCGCGCAGTCCGTGACATGGCGCCTCTAACCACGCGGCCACTCTTCGGCGGCGCCACAAGGTGTTGCACGTCCACACCTCATTACAGAATGCTTTGGTTGGAGGGTTGCCCGCTATGTATAGCAGGTCGGGCGGCGATCTGTGTCAGATCTGACGACAGAGTGCAATTCTGGCGCAGGAACAAGTGTTTAGGAGCACATTGTTGAACATGACGCTTTGAAGCAGACGGCCTCTATGGCTTCCCTTGTTGAGCCAACGACGTCGTCATTTACGATTACAGGGGGCACTGGATCATCGAAATGAAATGATCGTATGGCATTGTTGGCCGGGAGGCCCGATGCGGGGAAGTTCGGCCGCCGTATTGCAAGTCCTTTATAGGTGACGCCACTTCAGCGACTTGCGAGTCAGTGATGATGAAATGATGATGAAGAACACACAACATCCAGTCATCACGAGGCAGAGAAAATCCCTGACCTCGCCGGGAATCGAACTCGGGCACCGTGAGCGGGAAGCGAGAACGCTACCGCAAGACCACGAGATCGAAACTGGACCGTTAATCACTGGAAACATATCTCCTGGTCGGATGAATCGCGTTTCTTGTTACAACAGGCCGGTGGTCGTGTCCAGATACGCCGTCATCCAGGCAAATGGCTGTTCGAAATATGCACCGCAGCACTGACCCAAGTCGGTGAGGGCAGTATTACGCCATGTGCGCGTCCATGAGACCTGTGGCAATATTCCAGGGGACCGTTACACCTCTGGGCCACGTGCACGTCATTACTGACCACCTGAATCCCTTCACGCTTGATGTCTTCTCTGACGGCGATGGCATGTACCAGCAAGATCCTAGTCACAAGGCAGGAATCGAGCTACAGTGGCTTGAGAGGCACGATGGCGAACTTACTTTGACGTCTTGGCAGCCACATGCGGCTGATAGGAGCGCGATAGGACACGCCTGCGAGGCTATCGGGCGCTCGCTCTGTGCCTACATATCAACGGGAACTGTGCGTAAACATACCACCAGAAACCTACGAAAGAATTTTCGAAATCATCCTACGCAGAATCGACGCTCTACTGCGTTCCAAAGAAGAAAACATGCTATGAGCAGGCGGTCATAATGTTTTACGCTCGTCACAGTATAATGTCATTGCACTGGTAATATTTCACGCTGAAGGCAGTGACGGCACCTTACGACACATTCGGAACTATCTCGCAAACGTTTGTTTTGCGAACCCATGTTCATTCGAACGTTTTTTCGAATACTATACCACACACTCACCTGTCGCAGTTTTCGCTATTAATTATTTGCCCACGACCTTTCAGCAGAGATCTCCTCTGTCACCGTCAAGTGGTTGACTGTCCTGTGGAAGCCGCTGCCAAGCTTATATAGCCGCGCCATCGCCAGTGACGTCACTGGCGCCCAGACGAGGCCCACGTAATAGACAGGCCGTGGCACGTATGTCACAGTAAGTGAGGCTGCGGAGCTGCGCGGAGCGAGTAACCACACACATCAAAAAACTTTTGCATCATCCCGGTTCCCAGAACTCCTGAGGAGAGACATTGACTGTGGACATTGTATCACAGACACAGTCTCTTTGACTGTTCAGAGATATCACTAAACCCGCCCAAAGATGTAAACAACCACGCATGAGCAGCGCTTATAAGACGGAGGGGGTCCGACAGCAGATCAGTTCCAGTCACTCCAGCAGGAAGGAGGTACACGGCTCGTGTTGTCTGTAGTTCAACCACCGCGGATCGATCGTATCCGCATTGTTACTTTGTGCCAGGAAGGGCTCTCAACAAGGGAAGTATCCAGGTTTCTCCGAATGAACGAAAGCGATGTTATTCGGACATGGAAGAGATACAGAGAGACAGGAACTGTCGATAACACACCTCGCTCAGGCCGTCCAAGGGCTACTACTGCAGTGAAGGACCGCTACCTACGGATTATAGCTCGGAGAAACCCTGACAGCAACGCCACCATGTTGAATAATGCTTTTCGTGCAGTCACAGGACGTCGTATTACGACTCAAACTGTGCGCTGTAGGCTGCATGATGAACAACTTCACTCCCCCCTCCATAGCGAGGTCCATCTTCGCAACCACGACACCATGCAGCGCGGTACAGATGAGCCCAACAACATGCCGAATGGACCGCTCAGGATTGGTATCACGTTCTCTTCACCGATGAGTGTCGTATATACCTTTAACCAGACAATCGTCGGAGACGTGTTTGGAGGCAACCCGGTCAGGCTCAATGCCTTAGACACAATACCCAGCGGGTGCAGCAAGGTGGAGGTTCCCTGCGGTTTTGGGATGGCATTGTGTGGGGGGGTGACGTACGCCGCTGGTGGTCATGGAAGGCGCCATAACGGCTGTATGACACGTGAATGCCATCCTACGACCGATAGTGGAACGATATCGGCAGCATATTGGCGAGGCATTCGTCTTCATAGAGGACAATTCGCGCCCCCATCGTGCACATCTTGTGAATGACTTCCTTCAGGATAACGACATCACTCGACTAGGATAGATTGAAAAGGGCTGTTTATGGACGACGTGAACCACCAACCAACTTGAGGGACCTACGCCGAATCGCCGTTGAGGAGTGGGACAATCTTTACCAACAGTGCCTTGATGAACTTGTGGATAGTATGCCACGACGAATACAGGCAGGCATCAGTGCAAGAGGACGTCCAACTGGGTATTAGAGGTACCGGTGTGTACAGCAGTCTGGACCACCACCTCCGAAGTTCTCGCTGTTTGGTGGTACAACATGCAATGTGTAGTTTCCATGAGCAATAAAAAGGGCGGAAATGATGTTTATGTTGATCTCTATTCCAATTTTCTGTACTGGTCCCGGAACTCTCGGAACCGAGATGATGCAAAACTCTTTTTGATGTGTGTATTTCAGACGAGTTTAATAATTCTCGACTCCTTGTTTAAATGCATGCAAGTTCTCGATAGCACACGACGAAATTGAGATCTCTAGTGGATACGTTTTCAATTAGCTATTGATTTCCCGTGGGCCCTCCGGGAAGCCGAGCTTTCGCGAAGTGTGGCGGCCAAGCCGGCTAGTGTGACGTCTCAAGTTTGTGGCAGGGCCTGTATATCTCGTTAGCCCCATGCCCAGTCACGCACTAAAACCGCAATGTTTTCGTGGTGCGACCGCCGTGGTTGCTTCAAGTCCCCAATTAGAGGATTCCAGACCGTACTCATCTGCAGTCCAACGTCTGTATTCAGTGTGTTGTCCGATATTTTGATCTCTGTTGTTGGGGTTATTACGCTATCCCAGGAGCCGCTGGTCAGTTTAGTAATAGAACTCCTGTTGAATGGAAGTCCGTTTTCCAGTGCATGTTCCGCTATGTATGTTCCGCTTCAGCTGATGTTTGGTCATAGCCTAGGCGGAAACACCTTTCAAGTTCTAGGCGGTCCTGAAAGGTGTTCCCGCCTACGCTGTCCCGAAAAATCAGCTGTAGCGGAACATGCGCCGGAAAACGGACACCGAATTGCATTCGACGAGACTTCAGTCTTTAAGCGGGCGAACGACTTCCGGGATAGCGTAATAAGCGATTCAATAGAGATCAAGAGAGAATACAGACGTTGGATTGCAGCTGAGTACGGCCTGGGATCCTGTGATTGGGGAGCTCAAGCGGGCACGACGTTCGCGCAACCAAAGCATTGCCATATATATAATGTAAAATGAAGCTCTACGGGTAAGAAAGGAAGGGAATTAATGATACGAGCCGCATCGGGACTTTAGGCGAATCAGCGGCGACGGGTGAAAATGTGTGCTGTATCGGGACTGGAACCTGGCATTTCCCTCTTACTAGGCAGTTGCGTTAACCACTGCGACAGGCGGACACAGCGTTTATCGTAATTGCGAGGAATATCTCGGCACGTACTCTGGCTGACAGACACTCCCACCTAGCGCCACCTCTCCACAGCCCCCCACCCATGTTTTCCATGCTCGCTAATTCTGGATTCCCACTGGAGGTCGAACGTAAATGTGCATTTGCACTGAAGGTGGTTGATTCATTGCCCATCGAGGCGAATCGGTTATAATATATGACTACATAGTGTGTGTTGTTTTGGAGATGTCCGAAAGACCAGACACCGCGCATTAATATAATCACTATATATTGTGCAGGTCTGGCGACGGCGCGAATAAATAAGGGCGCCAGCACCATCTACACTACACTTGGCACTTGACAATAGCAGAAGAAATCTGTCGAAAGCTCGTGGGTAGTTAATTACCTGACGCGGTTTGAAACCCATGAATACACTACTGGCCATTAAAATTGCTACACCACGAAGAAGACGTGCTACGAAATTTAACCGACAGGAAGAAGATGCTGTGATATACAAATGACTAGCTTTTCAGAGCATTCACACAAGGTTAGTGCCGATGGCGAAACCGACAACATGCTGACAAGAGGAAAGCTTCCAACTGACTTCTCATACACAAACGGCAGTTGACCGGCGTTGCCTGGTGAAACGTTGTTGTGATGCCTCGTGTAAGGAGGACAGATGCGTAGCATCACGTTTCCGACTTTGATAAAGGTCGGATTGTAGCCTATCGCGATTGCGGTTTATCGTATCGCGACATTGCTGCTCGCGTTGGTCGAGATCCAATGACTTTTAGCAGAATATGGAATCGGTGGGTTCAGGAGGGTAATACGGAACGCCGTGCTGGATCCGAATGGCCTCCAATCACTAGCAGTCGAGATGATAGGCATCTTATCCACATGGCTGTAATGGATCGTGCAGCCACGTCTCGATCCCTGAGTCAACAGATGGGGACGTTTGCAAGACAACAACCATCTGCACGAACAGTTCGACGACGTTTGCAGCAGCATGGACTATCAGCTCGGAGACCATGGCTGCGGTTACCCTTGGCGCTGCATCTCAGACAGGAGCGCCTGCGATGGTGTATTCAACGACGAACCTGGGTGCACGAATGGCAAAACGTCATTTTTTCGGATGAATCCAGGTTCTGTTTACAGCATCATGATGGTCGCATCCGTGTTTGGCGACATCGCGGTGAACGCACATTGGAAGCGTGTATTCGTCATCGCCATACTGTCGTGTCACCCGGCCTGATGGTATGGGGTGCCACTGATTACACGTCTCGGTCACCTCTTGTTCGCATTGACGGCACTTTGAACAGTGGACGTTACATTTCAGATGTGTTACGGTCCGTGGCTCTACCCTTCATTCGATCCCTGCGAAACCCTACATTTCAGCAGGATAATGCACGACCGCATGTTGCAGGTCCTGTACGGGCCTTTCTGGATACAGAAAATGTTCGACTGCTGCCCTGGCCAGCACATTCTCCAGATCTCTCACCAACTGAAAATGTCTGGTCAATGGTGGGCGAGCAACTGGCTCGTCACAATACGCCAGTCACTACTCTTGATGAACTGTGGTATCGTGTTGAAGCTGCATGGGCAGCTGTACCTGTACACCGCATCCAAGCTGTGTTTGACTCAATGCCCAGGCGTATCAAGGCCGTTATTACGGCCACAGGGGGTTGTTCTGGGTACTGATTTCTCAGGATCTATGCACCCTAATTGCGTGAAAATGTAATCATATGACAGTTCCAGTATAATATATTTGTCCAATGAATACCCGTTTATCATCTGCATTTCTTCTTGGTGTAGCAATTTTAATGGCCAGTAGTGTACTTTATTTGTGGATCTCGCCGCGAGAGCATGCGTTCGTAGGGAAAGTAATTAGTTACTGAATTGTGAGAAACACCATTCTAGGAATATTATACCCCATTGTGGTGCCCAAAATTGGCATTGTAGAATACAAGCACACAGAAAATTTGAAGTTGTTACTCCATTTCGTTCTTCATTTTTGCAAGGAGCCTTTTTCACTTCTAATAGGATCTTGATGACAGCGACAACTTCCACTTTCCACGACACTTATCAGAGAATGTGTAGTGAATAATTATTTACTTATTGGGATATGAAGTATAATAATAGTATCTAACAACGAGCAATTTTTAAACAAACAAATTATGTGACGATAATTGCAGCAGCGCAGTGAAGCGCAGGTTGTGTTGCCTTCGGAATGCAGCATGTAGGACTGTCTTCAGTGGTGCACTTTTTGTTTGTGTATGGCAAGGCGTAATCGGCTGGCCATTTTTGGGTATAACGTAAACTGTTGCTCTAGGCCCAGAACAGACAGTCGTTAGTTCCCTGGGAAACGACTTCTAGTACGCGCACCTGATAAGCACTTACAGCCTACAGAAAACAGTGCAGGCTTGACGTAAAAGTGTTGTAGCTACAGACGCTGCATTTCAGTTTTACCGTATCCTTTGAGTGGTAATAGGTTCAATGGCTAGAAAAGTTCTGTACTATATTTTAGAGTGCAGTTACGGATATTGCTTCGGGCACGTTTCTTATCCTGTACTCAAATGAAATCATCATTTTTTTTCTTCGCTCTAAATATAATCACCTGCTGTCTTGCAATTTATAAACAACGATTAGACTGCTTCTTTTCAGTGCGTTAAATGGACTGCATACTCCACGAGAAGCAAGACGGTGTATAGCTTCCTCATTGTACATACCGGGTGATCAAAAAGTCAGTATAAATTTGAAAACTTAATAAACCACGGAATAATGTAGATATACAGTAGAGGTAAAAATTGACACACATGCTTGCAATGACATGGGGTTTTATTAGAACAAAAAAAAAAAAAGTATTGCTAGACGCGTGAAAGATCTCTTGCGCGCGTCGTTTGGTGATGATCGTCTGCTCAGCCGCCACTTTCGTCATGCATGGCTTTTGGGTTACCTGAAGTCGCAAGTGTATCGTGATCGACCGACATCTCTAGGGTTGCCGAAAGACAACATCCGACGCCAATGCCTCACCATAACTCCGGACATGCTTTACAGTGCTGTTCATAACATTATTCCTCGACTACAGCTATTGTTGAGGAATGATGGTGGACATATTGAGCATTTCCTGTAAAGAACATCATCTTTGCTTTGACTTACTTTGTTATGCTAATTATTGCTGTTCTGATCAGATGAAGCGCCATCTGTCGGACATTTTTTGAACGTTTGTATTTTTTTTGTTCTAATAAAACCCCATGTTATTCCAAGCATGTATGTCAATTTGTACCTCTCTATCTACATTATTCCGTGATTTATTCAGTTTTAAAATTTATACTGACTTTTTGATCACCCGGTATATAGCAATAAATAACGAAAATTAGCCCTCATGTTACTCAATGTGTACATCGATAAACCAGTAAAGAAAACCAAGAAGACATTTCGAATGAGAATTAAAGGTCAGTGAGAAGAAATAAAAATTTTGAGGTTTTCCAATGACTCTGAAATTCTGTCAGAGACGGCGAAGGACTAGGCAGAAAACAGGTTATGAGATGAACGTCAGCAAAAATAAAAGGATTTTAAATCATACAATGTTGGGGGAATTAGATTACGAAATGAGACACTTAAATTAGTAGATGACTTTTGCTATTTGCGGAGGAAAATAACACAGGATAGCTGAAGTAGAGAGGATGAAAACGCACAGTGACGATAGCAAGGAAATCATTTCTGAAAGTGAGTAATTTGTTATCGTACAATTTAAATTTAAATCTTAGGTAGTTTTATCTGAAGGTACTTTTTTTGGAGTGTTGGTTTGTACGGAAGTGCAACGTGGTCGATAAGCACGTCAGACAAAAACCGCCTGGTCAGCTGACTGGGCCGGCACGTTAGCTCAGCGTGTTCGGTCAGAGAGCTGGCTGGTGTCTGTAATAAGAAAACTGAGTGAAGGCATCAACAACGAACTTCAGCGGATATCGTGTGACGTCCGCAACGACCATATACAATGGAAAAAAAGTGGTAACTTGCTTGCATACCATGCAGCCGGCACGGGTTCGCTTGCCGGCTCTGTTGGGTATTTTCCTCGCTCGTGGCCGGGTGTTATGTTGTTCTCATCATCATTCATCATCACGGACGCGCAAGTCGCCCAATGTGGCGTTACTTGAAATAAGACTTGCAACCCGAAGGCCTAACTTACTCGGATGGGACCTCCCGCCCATCAATTGCCACTCGATCATTTCATTTCAGACAAAAAAAAAAAAAAAAAAAAAAAAAGGCACAGAAGCTTTTGAAATGTTGTGTTACAGAAGAATGATACAGATTAGATGGGAACATCGAATAACCGATAAGGAGGTACTGAAGCCGGCCGGAGTGGTCGTGCGGTTCTAGGCGCTACAGTCTGGAACCGCGAACCGCTACGGTCGCAGGTTCGAATCCTGCCTCGGGCATGGATGTGTATAATGTCCTTAGGTTTAAGTAGTTCTAAGTTCTAGGGGACTGATGACCTCAGAAGTTAAGTCCCATAGTGCTCAGAGCCATTTGAACCATTTGAGGTACTGAATAGAAATGGCGAGAGAAAAATTATGGCACAACTCGACTGAAAGTAGCGATCAGTTGACACGACACATTCTGAGGCGTTATTCAAAATGACAGTCACAATCGCATTATTTATTTTGTCGCCAACCGGTTTCAACCCGCGATTGGTAGTTACCAACCGTGCAGAGGCAGGGTGACGACTCCAGCGAGCGACCAAATGGTATAAATTGCCCTGAAGATGATCCCATCGCGGGTTGAAACCGGTTGGCGACAAAATAAATAATGCGATTGTGACTGTCATTTTGAATAATTGATTATAAGTATATCAATCGCTGCTGTCTCCGCAAAACTATGTTGTCTAAAAATTTATACATTCTGAGGCATCACGGAATGGTCAATTTGATTGTGGAAGTTAAAACTGTACTGTAGAGAGAGACCAAGGCTTGAATACAGCAAATAAGATCAGTCGGGTGTAGGCTGCGGTAGTTAAGCATAGGAGAAAAGGCTTACGCAGTATATAATATCATGGAGAGCTTGATAGAAATAGTATTCGGACTGGAGACTAAAACAACAACAAATAAGGTGATTTGAATCGCTGAGAATTCATGTGTTCTCTCACGTGTTCTTCGATGAAATTGCAGATCGGGTCAAAGTTGTTAAATTATAGTGACAATAATCGAATTCTGGTGAATGTCTGCCTTATTGAAGGAGGTGTAGCTATTAATCAGAGAACTGGAAATCCAAGTTCTCTCTTAAATTGTAAAGATAGCGATTTCCTCGTGTCGAATCGACGTAAGGAAGTAGACAGATAGATAGTGTCGGAAGTTCCATGCGGCTTTTCGCGGATGATGCTGTAGTATACAGAGAAGTTGCAGCATTAGAAAATTGTAGCGAAATGCAGGAAGATCTGCAGCGGATAGGCACTTGGTGCAGGGAGTGGCAACTGTCCCTTAACATAGACAAATGTAATGTATTGCGAATACATAGAAAGAAGGATCCTTTATTGTATGATTATATGATAGCGGAACAAACACTGGTAGCAGTTACTTCTGTAAAATATCTGGGAGTATGCGTGCGGAACGATTTGAAGTGGAATGATCATATAAAATTAATTGTTGGTAAGGCGGGTGCCAGGTTGAGATTCATTGGGAGAGTGCTTAGAAAATGTAGTCCATCAACAAAGGAGGTGGCTTACAAAACACTCGTTCGACCTATACTTGAGTATTGCTCATCAGTGTGGGATCCGTACCAGATCGGGTTGACGGAGGAGATAGAGAAGATCCAAAGAAGAGCGGCGCGTTTCGTCACAGGGTTATTTGGTAACCGTGATAGCGTTACGGAGATATTTAATAAACTCAAGTGGTAGACTCTGCAAGAGAGGCGCTCTGCATCGCGGTGTAGCTTGCTCGCCAGGTTTCGAGAGGGTGCGTTTCTGGATGAGGTATCGAGTATATTGCTTCCCACTACTTATACCTCCCGAGGAGATCACGAATGTAAAATTAGAGAGATTAGAGCGCGCACGGAGGCTTTCAGACAGTCGTTCTTCCCGCGAACCATACGCGACTGGAACAGGAAAGGGAGGTAATGACAGCGGCACGTAAAGTGCCCTCCGCCACACACCGTTGGGTGGCTTGCGGAGTATGAATGTAGATGTAGATGTAGATCATCGTATACACGATGTCTCTTCAGAAAACTCCAGAACTTCGTCCACAAAATTTTTCTACGCTTACCTTATACTTAGCGTGCATGGTCTCCTTCGAAATACTCTCCTCCACAATTGATGCACCGCTCTCAAAGGCCGCTCGGTGTAGCCACGCGGTCTGAGGCGTCTTGTCACCGTCAGCGCGGCTCCCCCCGGCGGAGGTTCGAGTCCTCCCTCGGGCATGGGTGTGTGTGTTGTCCTTAGCGTAGGTTAGTGTAATTTAGATTAAGCAGTGCGTAAGCTTAGGGATCGATGACCTCAACAGTTTGGTCCCATAAGACCTTACCACATTTTACCAATTTTTTTCCGCTCCCAAAACCGTTTTCGCTTCCGGAAGGAGTCTTGGTACGCCTCTTGCTGGAACGCGCGAAGCGCCGTCTTCGAATTTTCTATTATCTCGCCTATCGTTGCAAATCTTCGTCCTTTCACTTCAAAAAAGTCTGCAGGGGCCAGGCCTAGAGAGGACGGAGGATGAGGCAGCAAAGCGATTTCGTTTTTTGTGTAATAGCCACGCGCGAACAGGGATGAATGTGCGGGTGCGTTATCTTTATGCAAGAGCTGTGAATTGTTTCGCCACATTTCAGACCTTTCCTTCTCACATTTTCTCGCAGGCGTCGCAACACGTCCCGATAATACCACCGATTAACAGTTTGTTCCTGTGGCACGAATTCATGATGAAGCAATCGTTCAAAGTCAAAGAAAACTATCAGCATGGCTTTGACATTTGACCTGACCTGACGAACTTTTTTGGTCGTGGAGAACCTTTCCCGACCCACTGTAAGGATTGGACCTTTGTCTCAACATCATAATCGTAGACCCACGTCTCATTACCAGTTTTGAATCTCTTAAGAAACATCTCGTTCTCATTTGCGCGATGCAAAAGCCCTTCACAGATTGCGAGGCGAAGGTCTTTCTGGTTTTAAATCATGAGCCTTGGAACAAACTTGGAGCCTACACGATGCATTCCAAGATGCTGTGTCGGGATTTCATGACGTGATCCAATGTTGATGTTGCATTGTTCTGCAACTCTCGGAAGTCGCTCTTCGATTGGCACGCACAGTTTCGTTGACGTTCCTGACGTGGGTGTCATCGGTAGACGTGGAAGTGCGTCTTGAACGAGGGTCATCTTTAATCCGTCCGGCAATTTGTAAACCGTGTGAAGCATTTGTAACACCGGGTACGGCTTAAAGGCACCGTAGGCACCATGCGTCATTTGGTGAGTCTCTTAAAGGTTTTTTTGAGTTTCACGCAAAATTTGATGCAGGTGCATTGCTGCTTTAACTCTTCCATATCGAAATTCGCAAGCTGTGCGATACAACGTTCTACTCAATATAGAACTGAACTATTTTTGGTGGTAAGTTCCTACGGGACCAAACTGCTGAGATCAGCAGTCCCTAGGCTTACATACTACTTAGCCTAACTTAAACAACTTGTGCTAATGACAACTCACTTATCCATGTCCGATGGTGGATTCGTACCTTCGACGGGGGGAGCAGCGCGAACCGTGGCAAGGGGCGCCTGATCTATAACGAACAGACATACAACAGTGAAACTTAGGGCAGCTACACACTGAACGGAGGCGTGTGCTGGGATTACAGCCGCATTTGGCTCCAACACACCATTGACGTTAACGAATCTTTCGAAATTTTTGAACAGACCTCATACTGTTTGCTCGGCCGTGCAGGACCATTCAGCCACATCCACGTACCTTGCTTCAGGAAACCGACTCGTTTGCAGCAAGACATGTGTTCACATCGACAGTATGACAGCATTTGGAGAACCACGGATTGCCAGCAAGGTGACCGTTGTTGGCGGCTTTCCTGGACGCGGTAGCAGAGGGAGCCGCACCGATACTGGTGTGCCCAACGACAGCAGTGGACGAAGGTATGGCTCTAGATCAGTGGTCATCAAACTGTGGTCCGAATAAACTAGCCGTATTTTATAACAACATGCTCCCAGCAACTATCAGCCGAAGCCAAAAAAGTCAAGAGCTTCTTAAGAGCGTAGTTTTTCTGCTCAGCAACAAACAAAAGTAGAGTAATATTTTAAGATGCGCTTAATTTTAACTGTCCGCCTCCGTAGTTAAGTGGCCAACGTAGATGGCTGCCATGTGGTGGACCCAGGTTCGATTTCCGATACTGCCAAGGATTTTTTCCTTTTTTGTGAGCACTCGTAAGGGGTGAGCTCAGCCTCGTGATGCCAACTGAGGAGCTGCTGGAGTGAGAAATAACTGCTCCGAGATCTGGAAAGTCGACAAAGCGGCCGAGAGAGCTTGTGTGCTGACAACACGACACTGCGTTTCGCATCCGCATGACCCTGATTGGCAGAGGATGACACAGCGGTTGGTCGACATCCCTTGGGCCTTCAGGGACAGGACAGAGAGCTCTTTTCATTTTAATTCACGTTCGTGAAGTCGGCCGTGAGCTAAGTAAGTTGGCCGGTCACCACAGGGAAAAAGCGGAAGTGGCTCGGCCACTGCGGGAGTTGAAGATGTGAGAGGGGGAATGTTTCGCTTTTTCGTTTTCGAGTTCTGACAGCTCATGGGTGAATCTGCCTCGTACCGACCAGATACTATGGTATAAATTTCGAATGGAACTAAGGTGGATCTACATCTACATTTACATGGTTACTCTGCAATTCACAATGCTTGGCAGAGGGTTCATCGAACCATTTTTATACTACTTCTCTACCATTCCACTCTCGAATGGCGCGTGGGAAAAAGGAACACCTAAATCTTTTCGTTCGAGCTCTGATTGCTCTTATTTTATTATGATGATCATTTCTCCATACGTAGGTGGGTGTCAACAAAATATTTTCGCATTCGGAAGAGAAAGTTCGTGACTGAAATTTCGTAAATAGATCTCGCCGCAAAGAAAACCGCCTTTGTTTCAGTGACTGCCAACCCAACTCGCGTATCATATCAGTGACACTCTCACCCCTATTGCGCGGTAACACGAAATGTCCTCCGTCAATCCTACCTGATAAGGATCCCACACCGTGCAGCAATATTCCAGCAGAGGACGGACAAGTGTAATGTAGGCTGTCTCTTTAGTGGGTTTGTCGCATCATCTAAGCGTTCTACCAACAAAGCGCAGTCTTTATTTCGCCTTCCCCACAATATTATCTATGTGGTCTTTCCAATTTAAGTTGCTCGTAATTGTAATTACTAGGTATGTAGTCGAATTGGCAGCCCTTAGATTTGTGCGATTCATCGTGTACTCAAAATTTATCGGATTTCTTTCAGTACCCATGTGGATGACCTCGCACTTTTCTTTGTTTAGTGCTAATTGCAACTTTTCGCACCATACAGCCATACAGAAATTCCCTCTAGATCATTTTGTAATTGTAATTGATCGTCACCGGCCGGTGTAGCCGCGCGGTTCTAGGCGCTTCAGTCTGGAACCGCGTGACCGCTACGGTCGCAGGTTCGAATCCTGCCTCGGGCATGGATGTGTGTGATGTCCTTAGGTTAGTTAGGTTTAAGTAGTTCTAAGTTCTAGGGGACTGATGACCACAGATGTTAAGTCCCATAGTGCTCAGAGCCATTTGAACCATTTGAATTGATCGTCTCATGATTTTACTAGTCGGTAAATTACAGCGTCATCTGTAAACAATCTAAGGGGGCTGCTCAGATTATCACCTAGATCATTTATCTGAATCAGGAGCAGCAGACGGCCTATGACACTACCTTGCGGAACGCCAGATATCACTTCTGTTCTACTCAATGATTTACCGTCTACCACTACGAACTGTGACCTCTCTGAGAGGAAATCACGAATGCAGTCACACAATGAGTCGATACTCCATATGCACGCAATTTGATTAATAGTCGCATGTGAGGAACGGTATCAAAAGCCTTCTGGAAATATAGGAATATGGAATCGATCAGAGATCCCTTGTGACAGCACTCATTACTTCATGGGAATAAAGAGCTAGCTGTGTTGCACAAGAACGATACTTTCTGAATCCGTGTTATGTATCAATAAATCATTTTCTTCAAGGTGATTCATAATGTTCGAGTACAGTATATGCTTCAAAATCCGACTGCAAATTGAGGTCAGTGATATGGGTCTGTAATTGAATGGGTTACTCCTATTTCCTTTCTTGAATATTGGTGTGACCTGTGATACTTTCCAGTCTTTAGGAACAGACCTTTCGTCAAGTGAGCGGTTGTATATGATTACTAAGAAAGGCGCTATTGTGTCTGCATACGCTGAAAGGATCCTGACTGGTATACCATCTGGACCGGAAGACTTGCCTTTCTTAAGTGATTTGAGTTGTTTCGCAACACGTAAGATTTCTACTTTTATGTCACTCATGCTAACAGCTGTTCTGGTTTCGAATTCTGGAATATTTACTTCATCTTCTTTCGTGAAGGAATGCACATTGTAGAGGTGGCCATCTCCAAATTCGCTACATATTTGTGGCAAGGAATATGAAATAAAATTCTGGCTGTTGGAATACAGCGAAGTAAGTAGAAGAAAAATGATATTCAAAACATTTGTGGTCATGTCTAACGCTGCATAATACATTTAAATATAAGTTCATCCGCTCACCCTGCAACACAACATTTCCGGAGTACAGATTGTTTCATTCACCTGAAGATGGCCAGAAGACTCTGCACCGACATACCGTGGCAACAAGTTGCAGACAGACGGCATTTCGCCCGAAATTTTGTGGCACAACACAACAACGCTTCGTCAGAAAGTAGGTATCACAACTTGGGGTCGATGAGGATGGAAGCTCTTTGAAATACAGAACAGCTTACCGAAGTGTTATTTGTGCCGACTTTTAACGATCAGTACTTGGGAGCTGTGACCAACTTAGCGCGCTCTTGCTGTAGCTGGTCTATTGGGAGTGTGTGGTCATAACATACTGTTTTACGTAGGCTGCCAATCAGTAATAAGATCGGTACATTTGTGGCCCAAGTTGCCGTCCTACAATGTCAGTATTCGCTATTGAACAAAACACTTTGACGACTGCTGCTCTAGATGATTTTTTTTTCAGACAAATCCCAGTCCTGTGTACACCCAAAAGCTGGAAATATCCACGTGTGAAGGTTTCGAGGAGATTAAACGATGTCAGACTACATTCATTATCGTCGTGCGAACCTAGCACCTGGTGCGATGGTATCGGGTGCTGTTAGGTACACAGCATGAATACCTCTCGTTTGCATACCCATTAATTTGGACAGCAGTCGTTACTTTCCTCACTTGTTAACTCAGCGCATGTGGCCTATCTTTGATGCCTCCGTGATTTTATATTTCAACAAACTAACATAAGACCACATGCTGTCCGTGTCCTCCTTACCTACCTCAGTACAGAGGGTGTCGGACTGTTACCATGGCGAGTCTCTTCTCCAGATCTCTCATCCACTGAATACATGTCGTCATTGGTCGCTGACAGACGTGCACGCCACCACTCTCCAGCCACTATGACTGCTGGACACTGGTGTAGAGTTGGACCAGTAGAGAGTGAGGCGCCCGTGTCCCCCGTCAGAGCTCACTTGCACTCGGTGGGTTAGAGCCGGTATTGGTGCCATACGTGGCTGCATTGTGTACTACATTTTGCGCCTTATGTACCCCAGAATGTCTTTCAAATTTAATCATGAACTCTTCTTACTGTACTACATACCCCAAACAAGTAAAATGTCGTCACCTTTTCTGATGTTGGACTTTAGTGACCAGTAATGTACGAGGCGTGTTTTTTTAAGTAAGTACCGTTTTGAAATTTAAAAAAGACGTGCTAAGATATCTCAATAATTTTATTATTTACATCGAAGCCTGTACCTTAATCTACGCACTGACGCCATTACAGTCTGATTCTTCCTTGTTTACGTAGTGTACTGAGTGTTTAAGATGCCTCCGATAATCGTGGGTCCCGCCGTCTGTGAAGTACGGGCTATTATAAGATTTCTTCGTCGTGAGATCTCTGCAGTTTACGGAGAAAACATTATGAGTGATGGAATGGTAAGAAAGTGGGTGAGAGCATTTAAAGATGGCCGCACAAAAGTGCATGATGAACAACGGAGTGGGCGTCCTTGCGGGATGACTTTCCTAATGTTTCTCGTAGTGTTTTCTATGGCATTGTGACTGAGCACTTGAATTACCGAAAATTGTGCGCGCGTTGGGTACGGAAAGTGTTGACGAACGTGGCACAAAAAAAAAAAAATGGCTCTGAGCACTATGGGACTTAACTTCTGAGGTCATCAGTCCCGTAGAACTTAGAACTACTTAAACCTAACTAACCTAAGGACATCACACACATCGATGTCCCAGGCAGGATTCGAACCTGCGACCGTAGCGGTCACGCGGTTCCAGACTGTAGCGCCTAGAACCGCTCGGCCACCCCGGCCGGCGATGTGCACAAAACCAAACGCATTGAATTTCCTTGAGCGGTACCACAACGAAGGTGATGATTTCTTAAGCCAAATTGTTACGGGCATTGAAACATGGATGGCCTACGTCACTCCAGAATCAAAGCAACAGTCCATGGAAGTTGAGCAAGGACATCGTTTTGCTGCAAGACAATGCCCGTTCGCATGTGGCGAATCAGACCAAAGATCTCATCACATCTTTTCGATGCGAAACTCTAGATCATACTCCGTACAGCCCCGATCTTGAGCCCAGTGACTACCACCTGTTCATGCACTTGAAGAAACACCTGGGCACTCAGCGTCTTCAAGACGATGACGAAGTCAAAACAGTGGTGATGCAGTGGTTAACAAGTCAGGCGGCAAACTTCTATGAGGCGGGTATTCAAAAACTGGTACAACGTTATGACAAGTGCCTCAATATTGACGGAAATTATGTAGAAAAGTAGATTAAGGTACAGGCTTTCATGTAAAAATAAAATTTTTGAGATATCTTAGAACATCTTTCTTTCATTTCAAAACGGTACTTACTTAAAAAACACGCCTCGTATTATGTTGGTAAACAAGTTCGTAGCGTTTCCTTTTGCATGTTGGTATTCCGAGTGCTATGGGTTCATTTATCGATTGTCATCTTTTATTTGTAGTTCACTGTTGCTGTTTGAGTTTACATACGTCGTTTTGTCATTTGGATATAGTGAATGGAGCTGTGGACACTAGAAAAGGCAATGCCATGTGGAGAAATCAGAACATTTCCGACATACTGTTCTGTTTGTGTTCAGTATGGGGGTGACAGCAGCGGAGACAGACAGAAACATTTGTGCCGTTATGCGGACAATACCATTGCATAGAGCACAAGAAAACGGTTTTCTATTTATAAGGAGGATCGTTTTGACATTAGTGGCTCTTCACGTTCAGGAAGATCTTCGGGATTTGATGAAGATCGTTTAAACGCATTAATCCACAATGATCCACGACGATGTACTCGCAAAATCGTGAATGTAACGGACTATGACCATTCCACCATCGTGCGATAGTTGCATGCAGTGGAGAAGTTTCAAAAATCGGGTGTATGGGTACCGCATGCTCTGAGCTAGTCATAGAAATCCGCGGGTGGCCATATGTGCACATATGCTTCCTCGTCATCAATTGGCTCGTGAACAGCACTGAACATTCCTATACCGTGTCGTAACTGGTGACGAGAAAGGGTATCTTTATGCTAACATAAGGAGAAGCAACAGTTCTCCGTACAAAGACCTGAGCGCATCCACAAAAGATAGTGTTATGCATCTGGTGGAACAGTGACGATGTGTTGTGCTACGAATTGCTTCCTCGAGGTATAACCATTACTGATCACAATTATTGTCAACAACTGAGACCTCTTGCAGATACAGTTGTAGAACGACGACCAGAAAGTCTGCGTGAAGTGATACTATTCCACGATCACGCTCGCGCGCATTCTACCAAGACCGACAAAACCCTATACAGTAGCAAAATTTTTCGGAAGTAATTCCGCACTCTCCTTATTCAACTGATCTTGCGCTCTCAGATACTGGCCATTAAAATTGCTACATCAAGAAGAAATGCAGATGATAAACGGGTATTCATTGGACAAATATATTATACTAGAACTGACATGTGATTACATTTTTATGCAATTTGGGTGCATAGATCCTGAGAAATCAGTACCCAGAACAACTACCTCTGGCCATAATAAGGGCCTTGATACGCCTGGGCATTGAGTCAAACAGAGCTTGGATGGCGTGTACAGGTACAGATGCCCATGCAGCTTCAACACGATACCACAGTTAATCAAGAGTAGTGACTGGCGTATTGTGACGAGCCAGTTGCTCGCCCACCATTGGCCAGACGTTTTCAGTTGGTGAGAGATCTGGAGAATGTGCTGGCCAGGGCAGCAGTCGAACATTTTCTGTATCCAGAAAGGCCCGTACAGGACCTGCAACATGCGGTCGTGCATTATCCTGCTGAAATGTAGGGTTTCGCAGGGATCGAATGAAGGGTAGAGCCACGGATCGTAACACATCTGAAATGTAACGTCCACTGTTCAAAGTGCCGTCAATGCGAACAAGAGGTGACCGAGACGTGTAATCAGTGGCACCCCATACCATCAGGCCGGGTGACACGACAGTATGGCGATGACGAATACACGCTTCCAATGTGCGTTCACCGCGATGTCGCCAAACACGGATGCGACCATCATGATGCTGTAAACAGAACCTGGATTCATCCGAAAAAATGACGTTTTGCCATTCGTGCACCCAGGTTCGTCGTTGAGTACACCATCGCAGGCGCTCCTGTCTGTGATGCAGCGTCAAGGGTAACCGCAGCCACGGTCTCCGAGCTGATAGTCCATGCTGCTGCAAACGTCGTCGAACTGTTCGTGCAGATGGTTGTTGTCTTGCAAACGTCTCCATCTGTTGGCTCAAGGATCGAGACGTGGCTGAACGATCCGTTACAGCCATGCGGATAAAATGCCTGTCATCTCGACTGCTAGTGATACGAGGCCGTTGGGATCCAGCACGGCGTTCCGTATTACCCTCCTGAATCCCCCGATTCCATATTCTGCTAACAGTGATTGGATCTCGACGAACGCGAGCAGCAATGTCGCGATACGATAAACCGCAGTCGCAATAGGCTACAATCCGACCTTTATCAAAGTCGGAAACGTGATGCTACGCATCTGTCCTCCTTACACGAAGCATCACTACAACGTTTCACCAGGCAACGCCGGTCAACTGCTGTTTGTGCATGAGAAATCGGTTGGAAACTTTCCTCATGTCAGCACTTTGTAGGTGTCGCCACGGGCGCCAACCTTGTGTGAATGCTCTGAAAAACTAGTCATTTGCATATCACAGCATCTTCTTCCTGTCGGCTAAATTTCGTGTCTGTAGCACGTCATCTTCGTGGTGTAGCAATTTTAATGGCCAGTAGTGTATATACGCTCTCTATCCAACAGTGTTCAAGGAACTTCCTTTCCGGATGAAAATGCGCCGCGAACATGGGTCGACGAGTTCTTCGCCTCAAAACCACGTGATTTCTGCAGTAGCAGAATCGAAGAGTTACCCCAGCGTTGGCAGTCTTTTGTAAATAGTGAAGGAGAATTTGTTATTAATGTCTAAAGCCTCTGTTATACGTATCTGTTCTGTATATTAAACTTACGGGAAAACGCTACGAACTTACGTACCGTCCTAACAGAACGCCATCTTCCGCAATAACGTTCTGAATGAGAGAACAACGCTAGATGAACGAACAGGTGATTAATGCTGGTCTCTCATGGAGTTGTCTATTATTACTCTCAACGTTTTCTGCAAAAGTAATAAAATGATTTACCTACTACCCTTGAAGAAATGTTTCTCGTTTGTAATATGCTGAACCGTAATTTATTTTTCTTCAGCGCTTCGTTAAAAGATTAATTGTTCCTTTTCTTCAATATAATTCATTTCTTTGAAGGCTTTTCTTCTTATACTGTTTGTTATTATGAAACTTGGTGGTATAGTGTCTGACGTAAGCCAGACACGATGTGTGTCACTTTTAGCTACAAGACGTCTGCCTCCAGGAGCAGCAAAATTTTTTTAGAAAACAAAAGTTGAAAAACATTGGGAAGTAGCTAGGCGCGATTTTGCTACTGTTCTCTTCACAGCTCACAACGCTGTCGACTACATTACAGCTTCAACGTGGCAGCCAAGTCTCCATGTGTAATATACACTGTCTAAAGTCTGTATCTGCAAATCTTATTATTTGATATTTAACTAAGGCAAATTGTACCAGAACTACGCGCTTTAGATAGATCTTCTTTTGTGCCGTAGCACGGTATACTTGCATAGTGCACAAGTCATAACAGCAAAAGCATAAAATACAGGAAGTCTTTAACCACCGATATGTAGTTTCCTGTCATTTTATTATAACAAGTCGTGGCTAAAACGACGCGTTTTCTGGCGATCCTCCATTTACTGATGCTTTAAAACAGTTTATATTCATACCAGATACTCTATAATTAAAAAACCAGCTCATTATAGTATGGTGTCTCCTAAGTTCTGCTAGTGATGCGCAACCGGTGCCGTATCACATTGGCTACGTTCCATTCGACGAGGCAAAAATCTGACACGCCATATCTTTCATTTGACGCTTCACAATGTAATGGAATGTGGAATTCCAAAATGTGACGCCATCAGCTCCTTCTCCACGTACGTTTTCACGTCCCGTGAGAGGACGGCTTAAGAAAAGCCACTCGAAGGTAGAGCTGACAAAATGACCCATCCCGTATAGGTGGGCTATTTGCAGGTAATAACAGTGGAAACATAACTTGCCGCAACAAAGGAATGCCATCCGAGAACAGCTTACTTGCTAAGTGTATGGATCTTTATAGCCTGCGAAGAAAGGCGTTATGCAACAGTAACAACTGTTTAGGACTCCTGAAACCGGACTGGAGGGCTAGAGTCGTAATTACTGAATCACTTACTGCTTGCTAAGTAACTTCCTTACCATAACCCAGTGCGTCAAATGAGTGCACGAACCAATTCTTCTGCTTTGTCTTGGAGTACCCACAAACCTTCATGAGTATCTGTTTCTAAAATTAGCAGCGATTTGCTGAAAAGGTTACAAAGTTCAGTACATATGTGGACAAGTTTAAATAATTTAGGCGGCATGTGCAAAGATGTAAGTTTATTCCATTACATATGAATCAGTGCGATCTTTCGAAACCATTCAGCATCGGATTATGCAACCAGGCATATGATTAACACCAACGATAGCTCTGCTAAATGCTTAAGTCCAGTTAATAAAACTGCAACCGCTAATTTACCGAAATTACAACGAAGTTCCACAGTGACATTATTATAATCAAACTAATATTCTTGTTAGAGCAATTCACTGCTCAGCATAATTCACGATTTTTACCAAGTCCCATGCGGAACTATCTCTGAAAAGTTTATAAGTATCGAAGGTCTTTAGAGTATGGAAGTTAACTAGCGAACGAGGCTGTGTCGCCACCCAAACGGTCCGCAACTGTAACCTCCGCCAACAAACTAGACAACCCCAGAAAAACTCTCTCCTACATCTCCGCATAATCAACTGCGTTCACTGGTCGTAAGTTCCTGCCTGTCCTATCTTCCTGGCGTCACAAATCTGCCTCATAATTTCTATTATCAGTACAATACAAATTATCTAGATAAAGTATCTTTCACAAGAGTTATCACCTGTTTTACACGCCTATTTTCAAAACAAGAAAAACGAGGCTGATTGGTTGATTCTACGTGAATTAGTACATGACATTGTATGTATTTAATGTTATTGAGAATTGTGCAGATTTGCTGTTTAAGAGAATCCTACGTGGCTTTCTTACAGGATTTTGTCTCCTCTTTCTGCTCGAGCATCTAACTAATGATGTCTCTCACTGTGATATCGTAATTTACATATTTAAATACTGTAATATTATTATTTATCACTTTTTCTTTGTCAGTGTGATTATAATTATTACATCTTCTGAAAGTGTTGTGATGCCATAGAAATTTAAACTAAATCAACTGGTAGGTGTCATTTTGTTTCTTACTTCTATTGATAACAAACTAATTAACTGTTAAATTCTAATACTTCAAGCTTTTGTGCCAGTCTACTATAACGTACTGCAATTCTGAGTGAATTGATAGCTTTTACCGCCAGCTATCCCACGGTAACTTGATTTTAAAAACATCGTCCACGCTGAAGGTCTTATTAACATTGAAAGTGCTAGAGCACAAATCTGTCAGTGTGTATATGTTATAGAACAATTGTTACTTATTCACCCATCTTTTAATTTCGGTTTCTACAAGTTAGGTGAAATGTAGAAAGCACAACATCTATACGAAAAAGAAATATCCACGGAGGCTGCTGGCTGCACCACAGGAAGCCACACACACACACACACACACACACACACATACACGATCACAGTCTAAGTGGACCCAGAAGTTTGGTTCGGTGAGTCGGCACATTCCGCGTCACAGCAACCTTCAACACTCACCTGCCTCGCTTCCACTATGGAAATTCTGACGTTGCAGTCCTGCTGATGATACATGCGTACACATTGAATTAAATGATAGGCGAGGGAAGGGGTTGGTTCGCCAACAAATAATTACCAAACTCGTATGGTATAGGCAGAATATATTTTTGAGATCCTTTGTCCTCCAATTAAGTTGGTGTACGTAAGTACAGGGTGTACCTAAAGGGCGGGAACACTTTCAATTATTTGTTGCACAAGAACCAAACATTGTACAGATATCATACATATGTCATTCTGAACAGAAACCCTGAAAGTTTTTTTTTCGTTTATACTGAAACAGCGTAGTTTGGTAATTTGCTGATAGTAAGCGCTAGTCGCAAGCATGGCGAGTTCAGGTGCGGAGTGAGCTTTCTGTGTGTTGGAGTTCGACAGAAACACGTATGCTGCAGCTGTTCAAGGGATGTTTAGAACCAAGTACGGTAAGAAGCCACCAACAAGGAAGGCTATTTACCACTGGCACAACAAATTCGTTACTACGGGTTGCTTGTGTTCGGCAGAGAGAAGCGGACGTCACAGTGTGAGTGAAGTGAATGTGGAGCGCGTACGAGAGACATTCATAAAGCTATTCCTACTTGGACATGTTGCAGCAATGGCTGATGCCTCAAATGCAATCGGACTCTCCCTTCATCTTTCAGAAGGATGGGACTCCAACCCATTTTCATCGTGAAGTGCATGGGTACCTGAACACGGTGCTACAGAAAGAGACAGCTGTTTCATGAAATAGCCCTCCCGATCACCAGATCTCACTCCGTGAGACTTTTCTGTGGGGAGACATTAAAGATCTGATGCATGTACCGCCTCTACCACGTGATGTAGCAGAGCTCCGGGAGAGAATACGGGATGCCACTGCCACAGCCGACGCTGCCATGCTGGGACGGGTATGGCAAGAATTCGATTACCGTATTGACGCCTGCCGGGTCACTCATGGTTCGCATATCGAATGATTGAAAAAAAAAAACCTTTCAGAGTTTCTCTTGGAAATGCAATATGTATGACATCTGTACAATGTTTAGTTCTTGGGCAATAAATAATTGAAAGTGTTCCCGGACTTAATGTACACCCTGCATAATATTCAAAATCGAAGAGATATGCGTGTCACAACAGATTTCAAAGAGCCTTCACAGGAGCCATTGATTCCAAGTAATCGTCTCCCCAGCATACTCTCTACAAAACTAGCGACCCCAGTGTGAGATAAATAACAGGCGAGCATTATACCCACGCATTCAACGGCGCCTGTTCAAAATATTTTGCCACACGGGCCGTTATACGCTAAATGCCAGGATAACTGAGACATTAGTTAGCACTATTCACAGTAAGAGTCTCCACAACTATTACGTTTACCCATTCAATTGTGAGCATAATGCCATAGGCGATTAGCTATCCAGCACTGAGACGTACGTAGCACGATAGTGAGCTTGTATTGTATGTTAACCGGGGACCTAGAAACGACGGAGAGGCTCCGTCCCCGCCGCAGCTGCAGTGGTCCACAACCCCACGACGACTACCGCAGTCCACTTCACCCCTCCGCCGCCCCACACCGAACCCAGGGTTATTGTGCGTATCGGCCCCCGGTGGACCCCCCAGGGAACGTCTCACACCAGACGAGTGTAGCCCCTATGTTTGCGTGGTAGCATAATGGTAGTGTACGCGTACGTGGAGAACTTGTTTGCGCAGCAATCGCCGACATAGTGTAACTGAGGCGGTATAAGGGGAATCAGCCCGCATTTGCCGAGGCCGATGGAAAACCGCCTAAAAACCATCCACAGACTTGCCGGTTCACCGGACCTCGACACAAATCCGCCGGGCGGATTCGTGCCGGTGACCAGGCGCTCCTTCCCGCCCGGAAAGCCGTGCGTTAGACCGCACGGCCAACCGGGCGGGCATAGTGAGCTTAATCCTACTTACCAGTGCATTGTAGAACCATGACGCGGTGGAACGGCAAAGCTTTGTTCATCTGAGCTAGCGACGTGTAAGTCTGCAGTCACTGACACCACTCAAAATACGAGGGCTATTCCGAAAGTAAGGTCCGATCGGTCACGAAATGGAAACGACTATGAAAATCCGATAAAGCTTTGCACAGATGTGTTGGGTAGTGTCTCTAGTATAACCCCAGTTAGCATCACGTCGCTCTTCTCATTTCTGAGCTCGCAGTGAGTGCGTAAAGATGTCTAGAAAATAGTGTCTGCCGCCAAGTACGGGGGCCTGGTGAGAAATTTCCCCTGAAGCTATGCAGCTAACATTACATAACTGTCGTGCTGTTTCGTCTTCAAGACAATTCTCAGCCGCATTCTGCAGGGGCAATGAAGATGCTCCTGCATCGTTTTCAAATGGAAATGTGAGAGTACCCACAATACAGCCCGTAATTGTCTCCCTCTGAGTTTCAGCTCTGGTCACATGAACCGCTGGTTATGAAGACACCATTTCGGCACAAGACAACGAGCCGTAGGCCAGCGTAGAGAATTGGCGGAGAGCACTGGCGGCTGCCTTCTATAGCGAGGGTATGGGAAAGTTGGTACAACGCTACGATACACGTCTAAGTCGGGTCGGCGACTATGGAGATAAGTAGCTGCAAGGTGTATCTAACTGTTGCAAATAAAACATTTTTGATTTTTACCGTGGTTTCCATTTCGCGACCTATCGGACCTTACTTTCGGAATAGCCCTCGTAACATTTTTGTGCATAGATCAAAGTCATTTCCTACGTCATTTGCACAGTGTTTTGACATTAGTGACACTCCACGTTCAAGAAGACCTTCGGGGTTTGATGAAGATCTTTTAAACACATTCATCCACAATGAGCCACGTCAGTGCACTCGAGAACTGGAAAATGTAATGAACTGTGATCTTCCACCATCGTGCGACATTTTTATGCAATGGGGAAGATTCAGAAATCGGGTGTCTGGGTACTGAATGCTCTAAGCCAAAGTTGCAAAAATCAGCAGTGGTCATATAAGCATCTCTGCTTGCTCGTCGTCAATTGGCTCGTGAACAACACCGACGATTCCTATCCTACGTCGTTACTGGTGACAAGAAGAGACTTCTTTATACTCCACAATTCCGCCCGCTCGCTTTCTGCTAGAGTGACAAAAAACATTGTACACGAATGGGTTGGGAAGTCATTCCACAGCCACGTTATTCACATCATCTTGGGTGCTCAGATTTTCACCTTTCCCGCTCTCTATCGAACAACCTTCAATGAACTTCCTTTCCGGATGGTTCGGAGAAGTCTTCGCCTCAAAATCACTTATTTCTACAGTTGCGGAATCGAAGTGTTGGCAGACTACTCTAAACAGTGAAGGAGGCTACATTACTGATGACTGAAGTCTGTCTTACGTCTATTTGTTGTGTTTATTAAATTTACGGTACAACGCTACGAACTTATGCACCAACCCAATATAAAGGGTGTTGAAAAAATTGCCGAATACTTTGAGAGTTGGTAGTACTCATCGAAAGAAGAAAAATAACTCCAATAAACGTGGGTCCGAAAACGCATACTTTCCGAGGTAAACACGTGTTTTTAGGAAGAGCTACGCGAATCTACGTTGCACATATTAGCACAGTCGTTGCATTGACGCTCCTTCAACTCACAGTACTCTACCTACCAATAGGTGGTCTCCAGTCAGTTGCCGGCCTGTGTGGCCGAGCGGTTCTAGGCGCTTCGGTCTGGAACCGCGAGACCGCTACGGTCGCAGGTTAGAATCCTGCCGCGGGCATGGATGTGTGTGATGTCCTTAGGTTAGTTAGGTTTACGTAGTTCTAAGTTCTAGGGGACTGATGACCTCTGATGTTAGGTCCCATAGTACTCAGAGCCATTTGAACCATTTTTTGCAGTCAGTTGTGTGGTTTGAGTCGTTTTGTACGCTACGTTAGTTTTTGTCATGTTTTTGTGCCTTAGCATATAGTATTGTCAACCCTGTGTACGTATCACGGTGTTCTATCTTGTTCCAAACGCGGAGTCACTTACGTGTTACTGTTATTCCGCTGTTTGTATGTACAAATGGTGTAGTACATTTACTTTTTCTCTCTTCCACTAATTGCTAGCAACGGAGCCTGCTACTCGACAAGTAAAATGGCTGCTATGATTTAGCAAACGGAAGTAGCCTGCGAGCCCATGCCCTCTACGCTGAGAAATACCCACAGCGCAGAGTGCTAGCAACGGAGCCTGCTACTCGACAAGTAAAATGGCTGCTATGATTTAGCAAACGGAAGTAGCCTGCGAGCCCATGCCCTCTACGCTGAGAAATACCCACAGCGCAGAGTGCCCTCCGACAAGCTGCTCGGAAGACTTCTCTAGTGTCTGAGGGACACAAGAACCTTTGCACCTCGGAAGACTGACTGTGGAAGGCCCCACACAGTCCGCACACCTGATATGGAGGAGCGTGAAACTTTCGGTGGAAGAAAACCCTGGGGAAAATGTGCGACGATTAGAAGCAGCAGAAGGCCTGTCTCACTCTCTTATCTGAGGACACTTCATGGCAAGTGCTGTGCCCAAATCGTCTACAGTGCGTTCAGGCCCTAAGGCCACAGGATCACCATGGCAGACGGCGGTTCTGTCAATGGCTGTTGCTCAAGTGTGCCGCAGATCCACTGTTCACATCTAAGATTTTATTTACCGATGAGGCAGATTCACAAGAGTTGGTGCTGTGAATTTCCAAACCAGCATTCATGGGCAGATGTAAATCCCCAACCAATTCAGGGAAGAGGGCATCAACACCATTTCTCAGGGAAGAGGACATCAACACCATTTCTCAATCAACGTACGGGCGGGAGTATTTGGCGATAGATTAACAGGGCCATACGTGCTACCACAAAGCTTAACAGGGACGCATTATCCGAACTTTCTGATTAATGTACACTACTGGCCATTGAAATTGCTACACCACGAAGATGACGTGCTACAGACGCGAAATTCAACCGACAGGTAGAAGATGCTGTGATATGCAAATGATTAGCTTTTCAGAGCATTCACACAAAGTTGGCGCCGGTAGCGACCTCTACAACGTGCTGACATGAGGAAAGTTTGATTTCTCATAGACAAACAGCAGTTGACCGGCGTTGCCTGGTGAAACGTTGTTGTGATGCTTCGTGTAAGGAGGAGAAATGCGTACCATCACGTTTCCGACTTTGATAAAGGTCGGATTGTAGCCTATCGCGATTGCGGTTTATCGTACAAAAATGTTCAAATGTGTGTGAAATCTTATGGGACTTAACTGCTAAGGTCATCAGTCCCTAAGCTTACACACTACTTAACCTAAATTATCCTAAGGATAAACTCACACACCCATGCCCGAGGGAGGACTCGAACCTCCTCCGGGACCAGCCGCACTGTCCATGACTGTAGCGCCTGAGACCGCTCGGCTAATCCCGCGCGGCGGTTTATCGTATCGCGACATTTCTGGTCGCCTTGGTCGAGATCCAATGACTGTTAGCAGAATATGGAATCAGTGGTTTCAGGAGGGTAATACGGAACGCTGTGCTGGATCCCAACGGCCTCGTATCACTAGCAGTCGAGATGACAGGCATCTTATCCGCATAGTTGTAACGGATCGTGCAGCCACGTCTCGATCCCTGAGTCAACAGATGGGGACGTTTGCAAGACAACAACCATCTGCACGAACAGTTCGACGACGTTTGCAGCAGCATGGACTATCAGGTCGGAGACCATGGCTGCAGTTACCCTTGACGCTGCATCACAGCCAGGAGCGCCTGCAATGGTGTACTCAACGACGAACCTGGGTGCACGAATGGCAAAACGTAGTTTTTTTTCGGATGAATCCAGGTTCTGTTTACAGCATCATGATGGTCGCATCCGTGTTTGGCGACATCGCGGTGAACGCTCATTGGAAGCGTGTATTCGTCATCGCCATACCGGCGTATCACCCGGCCTGATGGTATGGGGTGCCGGTTACACGTCTCGGTCACCTCTTGTTCGCGTTGACGGCACTTTGAATAGTGGACGTTACATTTCAGATGTGTTACGACCTGTGGCTCTACCCTTCATTCGATCCCTGCGCAACCCTACATTTCAGCAGGATAGTGCACGACCGCATGCATGTTGCAGGTCCTGTAAGGGCCTTTCTGGATACAGAAAATGTTCGACTGCTGCCCTGGCCAGTACATTCTCCAGATCTCTCATAATTGAAAACGTCTGGTCAATGGTGGCCGAGCAACTGGCTCGTCGCAATACGCCAGTCACTACTCTTGACGAACTGTGGTATCGTGTTGAAGCTGTACGTGCCATCCAAGCTCTGTTTGACTCAAAACCCAGGCGTATCAAGGCCGATATTACGGCAAGAGGTGGTTGTTCAGGGTACTGATTTCGTAGGATCTATGCACCCAAATTGCGTGATAATGTAATCACATGTCAGTTCTAGTATAATATATTTGTCCAATGAATACCCGTTAATCATCTGCATTTCTTATTGGTGTAGCAATTTTAATGGCCAGTGGTGTATGTTCTTTGCGTTGTCCGACGACAATAATAGAGATTCGTTGACGCCAAAAGTGTATTTATTGACGAGGAGAAATACGAAGGGGTTTGGATGCACTTTTTGAATGCTGACTGTCCACACGGCAGATACTTTAACCACTTCTACCAGCAGCTCAGAAATTATCCAGAGCCTTTTTTCAGACAGTTAAGGATGTCGGAACAAATTTTCTAGTTTATTTTACATATCATTAACCAGATTAGTAAAAGGTATTCGACTCAACATTACTAACGTAATTTTTGTGATAGAGCAATCCATGGGCCTACTGATTCTGAGGTACTATTTCCTCAACTTTTATCCACATCTGCGTTACATAGTACTAACTTGTTATAATTAAACCTCATAGAGGTCCATTGTGGGCTATAATTATCATATGACAGTGAAGCTTGGTAGATATGCTAATACGTCAATGTGGAACCGGTTTATGTTGGAAAAAAGTTTGTTCCAATTATGGCCACCACGTGCAGATCTGGCTCTGCACAGCATCTCGTCGATGTTCCGGGGCTCAAAATGAACAATCTGTGTGAGTTGCGGTTAATGATAATATCAACAATATGCCTTTTTCACTTGTTTGACGTTATCTGCCACCATCCCGTTCCTGTTCCATTACATATCGAAACGTTTCTGTAGGTCTGCCTTGCATTCACAGCGTCAGATTTGCACCTGGTGGCCAAAATTGGAACTAATTTTTTTCTAGCGTAAACGGTTCTGCGTTGACGCATTAGAATGTCTGCCAAGTTTTGTTAGCATACGATAATTACAGCCCACACTGGACCTCTGTGAGTAGCTGCACTTGAATTATAACCACCTGGTACATCTGTCACTTGTACATTCTCGTACTGATATTCTATTGAAAGTAGGTGAAACACAAGAAACACAGAGACTAATTTCAAAAAAATTATTACGCTTAATACTATCTATCATGAAGAGTTTTTGACGAAGCAGCTAATCACAACCAAAGTTTTGGGAAAAGCGACGAAGGTCATTTCCGCAAACACAAATCAGTTTTATATTCTCGTCTAGAGCTCATTGCGAGCAGCTGTTGTGGTAGTTAAATACGCCGACGAGACTCAGTGGGTTGATTCGTCATCGCCTTACCGTACCGCCGTGGTGCAAGCAGTGAGGCACCCTTAGTTTACAGTGTCCCTCTGTAATGTTAATTGTCGTATTCCGCCATACTATTCGCCTTCAGGGTGAAGGCCATCATCCACCATCGACTATACGTAACTGCTACTGTGTTGCTGGGTACTTTGTTTTCGATGGACGCTGAGGCCACGTGAGGCCTGATGCGCCCTACATACTGCTTCCCTTGTGTTCACCGACTTTAGCGGTTACTCGACCGAGTTAAGATCCAGGGCAGATAGCACCTACGATCGGTCAAATTCAATTCTGATGGGTGGAGCGAGCCCGTCTTTCAAGTTGCTGTTGACTAATTCGATTAGGGGTCAAGAATAACCTGAACTGATCCGTCAGATTCATGGGAAAGCCCGCTGAAAACTTGGCAGAAAGCTCGGGGAGAGATCATGCTAGGATGGGACCTGACTGCTTGCGAAGCGAGCCTCCGTGCGGGACGTTCATCTTTGGCTCGGGGGGATCTGAGTACTTTGGTACCGAGCGCAGGGACCGTCTGCGACTCGTAACTGGTAAGACACCTGTACCAGTCCAACTCGGCCGCCACTGCCTCTCCAGCTGGAGCCGCAAGACTGGCAAAAGCCGTCGTCCGAGGGCACTGCCGGAGGATGCCTGCCACAGCTCTCACACGAACCCTCCGCCACACACCGCACGATAAACGAGACGCACTTACGCACTGTCTCACAGTTTGTCTTAAAATTCTCCGTTGGTCTTAGTGTAACATGTGGGAAAAACCCTGGTAATAACCGGGAGACATCTTCACGTATACAAAGAGCGTATTATTATTTTTATTACTTCAGTTGCAGTGGTGAAGGACATTGATTGCTTTGCAACTGTGTTTTGTACAGGGTAACTGGAATTCGATAGCCACGGGCTAAATACAACATTTTGTGAAATAAATGAGTGTGACATAATCTACATTCATGCATCTTCTGCCGCTGCCTGTGCTTGGGATCGACGAAAATAAAGTCTGGCACTCGTTTAGTGTAGCACGCCACAAATTCAACTTGTGGATTTCATCAACATTATGTGATTAACGTAATGGCTGTAGTCGATTGCAGGTCTCTGGTCTCGAAATTCACTTCTGCTGTCATCTTTTTTGTAATTATGTGCAACGTCAATACTGATAAATAAAAAGATGTCTTCATAGCTCAGTATGTATTTCGTAAACAATCAACAAAATAATCTCACGAGTGACACTGGACATGTTTATGTAGTTACGAGAACTCAGTGTTGGTGACCTTGTAGAATAATAACTGAATACAGTAGCTACGAATTACCCACTTGGCACCAGAACAAACGACACACAAGGCAATAGCGAGAACAGAAAGACAAAGACAATCAATTATTTCTCTCAAGAGACCCATTCTTTCATTGTATCGAACATCGATTTGCCGGTCGATGTCGATTTCGGCGATCGATGCCACCAAACATACACTCCTGGAAATTGAAATAAGAACACCGTGAATTCATTGTCCCAGGAAGGGGAAACATTATTGACACATTCCTGGGGTCAGATACATCACATGATCACACTGACAGAACCACAGGCACATAGACACAGGCAACAGAGCATGCACAATGTCGGCACTAGTACAGTGTATATCCACCTTTCGCAGCAATCCAGGCTGCTATTCTCCCATGGAGACGATCGTAGAGATGCTGGATTTAGTCCTGTGGAACGGCTTGCCATGCCATTTCCACCTGGCGCCTCAGTTGGACCAGCGTTCGTGCTGGACGTGCAGACCGCGTGAGACGACGCTTCATCCAGTCCCAAACATGCTCAATGGGGGACAGATCCGGAGATCTTGCTGGCCAGGGTAGTTGACTTACACCTTCTAGAGCACGTTGGGATACATGCGGACGTGCATTGTCCTGTTGGAACAGCAAGTTCCCTTGCCGGTCTAGGAATGGTAGAACGATGGGTTCGATGACGGTTTGGATGTACCGTGCACTATTCAGTGTCCCCTCGACGATCACCAGTGGTGTACGGCCAGTGTAGGAGATCGCTCCCCACACCATGATGCCGGGTGTTGGCCCTGTGTGCCTCGGTCGTATGCAGTCCTGATTGTGGCGCTCACCTGCACGGCGCCAAACACGCATACGACCATCATTGGCACCAAGGCAGAAGCGACTCTCATCGCTGAAGACGACACGTCTCCATTCGTCCCTCCATTCACGCCTGTCGCGACACCACTGGAGGCGGGCTGCACGATGTTGGGGCGTGAGCGGAAGACGGCCTAACGGTGTGCGGGACCGTAGCCCAGCTTCATGGAGACGGTTGCGAATGGTCCTCGCCGATACCCCAGGAGCAGCAGTGTCCCTAATTTGCTGGGAAGTGGCGGTGCGGTCCCCTACGGCACTGCGTAGGATCCTACGGTCTTGGCGTGCATCCGTGCGTCGCTGCGGTCCGGTCCCAGGTCGACGGGCACGTGCACCTTCCGCCGACCACTGGCGACAACATCGATGTACTGTGGAGACCTCACGCCCCACGTGTTGAGCAATTCGGCGGTACGTCCACCCGGCCTCCCGCATGCCCACTATACGCCCTCGCTCGAAGTCCGTCAGCTGCACATACGGTTCACGTCCACGCTGTCGCGGCATGCTACCAGTGTTAAAGACTGCGATGGAGCTCCGTATGCCACGGCAAACTGGCTGACACTGACGGCGGCGGTGCACAAATGCTGCGCAGCTAGCGCCATTCGACGGCCAACACCCCGCGGTTCCTGGTGTGTCCGCTGTGCCGTGCGTGTGATCATTGCTTGTACAGCCCTCTCGCAGTGTCCGGAGCATGTATGGTGGGTCTGACACACCGGTGTCAATATGTTCTTTTTTCCATTTCCAGGAGTGTAGTTGCCAACCTACACTTGATTGGCATTCTCTATAGTTAAAAGTACTGTAGGTCCGCGTGGCCTGCCACAACACCAACTCAATTTCACGTGACACTTGGCGTCTAGCAAAAGCATTTGTAAAGATCTCCCTCTCCGCACCAATGTAAGTGATGTGTTACCACGAACTGCAGTATACACCTAAACTTTAGCGCTATTTCAAAGTAAAAGAATTTGTCTGTCGCATATTAAATTTGTTTGAATGCATATTAAGTGGTGGCTACCATACTTGAGTCTATTATTATTTCCTCAAACATGTCTACCGTCTTAGCCAAATAAAATAAGTGAACTTAATACGAAATTTAAAACGACTGAGAATTTGTCTGTAAAGACACTCATCTTAAAAGAAGTTTTCTGCTGATTCGAAAATTGGTCTTAGATTTTAGTTGCGGAAGACTTAATATTATGATCTATGCTTTAGTAGTATTTAATAAGCTGATAAAATTGGAGTGCAGTTGTATGGGTAAAAGATGATCTTTTGTCGTCCAGCATCTGCTAAATAAATATTACTTTTCAAAACAGTCTTCAACTGAATATCAGCATTGCACAAAAGCTGTGTCAAGACGAACCAAATGAATTGGTTCACAATGATATCTATTATCATATTGCAGTTTTCAGTCGTTATCAATCCTCAACTCATGGTATCAAAATATGGGTAACGTATTAAACCGATTTCAACGTTCGAAACATGCATTTATTTCTGGATTCTTAAAATAAACTTCGGAAAAATTGCATGATATCAACGTAATCAGCAAGCAATCGGCGATATTGTGCTGTTCTCATAAATATGAATTATGCATAAAAAATGGAATACACTTGATATAAATGTTGGTTAGGGTCAAAGAGTTCGTTGTAGAGTGTTGCAGCCAAATTCGTTTCTATAACCAGTTATGAAATTACATCAGAGGTTGGTACACCTAATTCCTTCATTTACGATCCCCCTGTAAATGCCTCAGTAAACTGATATTTCGTTAAACTTAATAAATGCAATATCACCGAATACAGGGTGAACAGTGAGGTTTATTAATGAGAACATGATACATTGTTTTAAGAGTAAGTCAGAACAAAACGTGTAGCATAGGATGAGGTATACATAGAAAGAGATGCTAATGTCAACTTAAATTTATTACATTGTAAGTATCAAAATTTGAAAGTTGCTTTCCTAGAAACATGTTCAGATGATACATTAAAAAACAAGTAATCTGTAATTACCTGAGGGAATTAAAATCTCATGTAAGAGAAAGACAGTAATTTATATAAAGGCCAGAATAATTCAATATCCGACATTACTTGCATACTACAAAAATATTGTATTATTTTAAGGAAAGTAATTAAAATATTCAGAAGAACGTACATCCTGACAGGAATAAATAATGCAGATAGTAAGATTAAAACTATATAGTATATTGTCAAGTGGGAGACATAACAGCCAGTCAGTGTGCAAAATCCCACAACAATTAAACTAAATGACCATGTTGTGAGGGGTAGTTCACAAGCCATGAATACTTTTAACAATAAGTTTCTAAAAGTAGCAGCCAAAATAGGATTAAACAATTCAGTTGAAGAAGCAAGAGAAAATATTAAAAATGTCATTCCACAAAACTGTAAGCAACTAAAAGTTGCACCAACGTCCTTCACTGAAATTAATAGAATTACACAGATTCTAAGAAACAAAAGCTCAGGCAGTGTTCATTGAGTTTCAAACAGAACTATGAAAAGTTGTTCCAACTTC
The DNA here is from genome assembly GCF_023898315.1 of Schistocerca nitens. Classification (NCBI taxonomy): domain Eukaryota; kingdom Metazoa; phylum Arthropoda; class Insecta; order Orthoptera; family Acrididae; genus Schistocerca; species Schistocerca nitens. The sequence goes on from NC_064615.1 coordinate 260,593,090, forward strand.
ATAAGGAACCTCCATAGTGATGCATGCAATGCATCACTGTCACAGCGAATTTTTTCAGACAGGTTAAAATATGCAATTGGTAAACCTTTTCATAAGAAAGACGACAAGATATACTTAACAGTTGTCGTCCAAATTCCTTAATGACGTCTTTTTCCAAAATATTCGAAAAAGTAATGTACTCAAGAGTATTCCCACACTTAAGTAGAAACATATTACATAGCATAACACAGTTTAGAGTCCATAAAATATCGGCAGTTAGTATTTTTTGGAATCTTTCCAAGGTGTATGATTATGTAGATCATGTTACTTTCGTAAACGAACTCGAGTTTTATGGAAATGATGGTTTTATGGGCAGCTGGCTTGAATCATACATAACAAACATGTTCTGCTGAATAATTCAAACAATGTTGGAGGTGTAGAACATTTTAGTGACTGGGGAGAAATCACAAATGAAGTCCTACAGGGTTCAATTTGCGTCCACTGCTTATCGTTATATTGTAAGTAGGCTGTTTCTGTTTTCTTATTGGTAACGCCACGTAGCGCTATGTATGACAATTACTGGCTGTGCTGTGTGCAGTCTGTGGCTGCTTTGCATTGTTGTAATACTCGCCATTGTAGTGTTAGGCAGCTGGCTGTGAACAGCGCGTAGCGTTGCGCAGTTGGAGGTGAGCCGCCAGCAGTGGTGGATGTGGGGAGAGAGAGATGGCGGAGTTTTGAAATTTGTGATGAACTGCTATATATATTATGACTATTGAGGTAAATACATTGGTTGTTCTCTATCAAAATCTTTCATTTGCTAACTATGCCTATCAGTAGTTAGTGCCTTCAGTACTTTGAATCTTTTATTTAGCTGGCAGTAGTGGCGCTCGCTGTATTGCAGTAGCTTGAGTAGCGAAGAATTTTGTGAGGTAAGTGATTTGTGAAAGGTATAGTTTAATGTTAGTCAGGGTCATTCTTTTGTAGGGATTGTTTGAAAGTCAGATTGCGTTGCGCTAAAAATACTGTGTGTCAGTTTAAGGACAGTCATGTAAAATTGTTCAAAAGGGGACGTTTCATATGTCGACCCTTAGCCGAGGATACCTCACTGGAATCTTCTGATTTATTTCTTGTAGTTTGTGTAATTAGTGTAGCTTTTGTTTATTGCTAGCGCGTAATTGTAGAGAAAATCTCCTTTGTAGTTGCAGTCTTTCATTGTTGTACAGTAAAACAGTTGTGGCATGCATGTAGATTTGCACCAAGTATTTCGCAGCTGCATTTAACTAGATATTATTTTCAGTGTTATGTTAATGTGTTCTCTTATTTTTGCTCTTCAAATTGTGTTTTTCTGTGTTGTCGTGTGAAATACTGTGACAATAATGGCGTGTGAAAAACGTAATACTAGGCTCCAAAGTAAACTGAGAAATGACAGTGAAAACGAAAGCAGTGTGTTAGCGCCACCGAGTAATGAATTAACTGATGTTCAAAGTAGTAATTTGGTGATTGTGCATAGGGAAATGGAACGGGCGGCAAACAATGGCATGGACAGTGAAACAATTAGTGAAGAGGGAAGCATTATCGATCGTTCGGTCGGCAACAGCCCGCCTCAGGAATCGGGAATGACAGGACACAATTTTGCAAATATTGTAGACTCAGGTTTTGGGTTCTCACCGTTTTCTCAAATGAGTCAAGACACATTTTCCGCTTGTCAAAATGTGAATGTTGCCGGTGCAAATGCACTGCTGAAAAGCGTAGAGAAACAGATTCCAGACACTAATACATTATTATTGCAATTAATGCAACAAATGGAACAAAATCAGAGACAAATGGGACAAAATCTTAAAAAGTTAGACACAGTGGAACAAAATCTTAAAAAGTTAGACACAATGGAACAAAATCTTCAAAAGTTAGACACAATGGAACAACACCAGAGACAAACACAGCAACAATTAGACGCAATGGAACAAAAGCTTCAAAAGTTAGACTCAGTGGAACATAAGCTTGAACAAACACGTGAAGATTTAACTACTGAGTTACATAACATTGAATCGAAATGTCAAAAAGTCTGTAATGACGTAAAAACACAAATTTGTGAGCATTTTCAACCTATTTTTTCGCGGCATGAAAATGCATTACAGAATCACGAAGCAGCCATAAAAGAACTGCAAACTATTGTTCATGAAAATCACGACACCTTGCAAGCTAAAATTGACTCAGTTGCATCTACCGATTCGGTTACGCAACTTGCAAAAACTCAGGAAAATTTAAAGGACACAGTAAATACTCTGAAACTTGGTTCAGAAAAACACACTGAGGAAATAAGTACACTATCGGAGAAAGTAGCCGAACTTTCGGATCAGTTCACTAACTTATCTACAAAGGTAGATGATGATCTCAATGACACAAGACCGGTAGTCTTTAATGACACAGAAGAGTGCGAACAAATTAGGAAATTCAAACAAAATCAGAATCAAATAAATACGCAACACCAAAGAGAAATCCGCGAAGTACAAGATCAGCTGACACAGGTAATACAAGAATTACGTATTTCAGAGGACACTCGCGCCCCAATATGGGAAGAAGGACATAGAAATACGGAACAACCACAAAATAATAACACAGGGCATTTCGGAAGTTATGAAAGAAATTGGCAATGTGCACCGAATTTTGAGATGGAACGGCCGACACGACCTAAAAATGACCGATATGCGACTCACCGACATGATGATTTTGACTATAAGCTGTTCATTACTACACGTAAATTCAAAACATTTAAGAATTCTGGCAACGACATTCATCCACAAGCATGGCTCCATCAATTCTCTCATTGTTTTCCTCCCAACTGGTCATTGGAGCACAGGTTAGAATTCATGTGTGGCTACTTGGAGAATGAACCAGCTGTAAGAATGCGATCGGTCATTCACGATTGTCACAGTGAAGGAGATTTTTATCATGCCTTCCTCTCAGCATATTGGTCTCAAGCTACACAAGACCGAGTAAAACATAGCATCATAATGATGAAACATTTCGAAGAATCTGAATTCTCCAGTCTTGTGAAATATTTTGAAGACATGTTGCACAAGAATCAATATCTTTCAAACCCATACAGCCCTTCAGAACTCATCCGCATTTTCTTAATCAAATTACCTGAACATTTACGACATATTATTTTAGCAGGACGTTGCAAAGACGACATTGAAGCTTTTCAGGGACTGTTACAAGAACTGGAAATTGACACTGACAATCGCGGAACGCAGGAGCACAACAATTACAGATCACATCCATCGCAATTCCGCAATGAAAGAAATAATAACTGGACGCGACAAGGCTATTCTCACAACACAAATCGTGACCGAAACAGACACCACCCGTACAACAACCGTTGGCAGAGTAGTAATAATTACAGGAAAAGATCACCTCTCTGCAGTAATGACTATCACAGAGACAATCAGAGAAACAGACAATTTGGGAACCAAAATAATTATTATCAAGGGAGACAGAATAACTTCAGATGCAACGGTCCAGCGCGCAGTTACGATTCAGGGAGAAATTCTCCACCACGTGACGGACAAGGAAGAAACTACGGAACCTATCGACATGATGAAAGACGATATATTCGTAACGACAGACCTGAATTGCATCAGAACTGGCGGGATTTAAACAGGGCAGGGCCTTCTCGTCAAGGCGAATTTGTAGAAGTTTGGTCTCCTAATCCCAATAACGGCGCGCGCCAACAAAGAGACAGACAATGACTCGCACAGCAGGCAGCCGCGTGCTCCAGCTGGCTCAGAGAAAAATAACATAGACGCTAACCTTGAGAAAAATTCCAATATTCTTTACCGACGTATACCGCATGACAATTGCATTCAAGTTCAAACTCTGAGTACTATGAAGAGTAAAAGATTTCACCACACTTCACATGTAAAACCGTTTATTGAAAGATAATCTGCTTTTTAACTTTGCCATATAACTTTTCACTTTACATTGCTAGTAGGCTTTGTCAGACTTAGAATCTGTTAATATGCAACAATGTTTGAAGTTAAATATCCAGTCAAGAACCAAGAGAACTTATTTAAACAGAAATTACGAATGCATTGTTATTGTGAACAGACGACACAGTGTTATTGTGTGTGTACATTCTTGCTTGTTAGTTGCACGATTACGTAACGACTATAAGGCTCACATACTTAGAACATTTACCAGTACTGCTAATGAGATTCTAATGCAACATTTGGTTTACTTGAAAATACATTCCAGATTCAAAGTGCTTTCTGAGAGATACCAGACGACACAGTGGTTAGTTTATTTGACAGCTACACGACTATATCACGACGCTACTAATGAGTGACAATTTACAATGTTGCTTTTGCGGTGTATCTGTTTTATATCTGCACAGTTTTCTGAATTCTTCTGGAAAGAAAAACATGTTTTAGTAGTAACTTTTGTGGTATAGCTACAATGAGACAGCCTTTTCCGTAGCACAACAATACATTACAGCACAGTACTTTCTTCATCACGGCAATAAGCGTAATAACTAAGATATCTATTCGCAAAGCATTTCATTTTTGTGTATCGTGAGGTAAGTACATTGACTTCTGCAGAACTTAGCTTTCGGAGGACGATAACTACGACACTTCCACAGAGATTATCTTACAACAAGACGCACAGTTTAGCGCTACAGTACACGCATTTGAGTGATTAATTTTGTACTTAAAACATTTATTTTTAAGGATATTTGAAGTACAATGATACAAAGGTATTCCGTGATACATTTCATTCCATTGCTGTAATCTGTAACACCTGAGGGTATTATTCATTTATCCTCAGGGGGGTACACGCTTACTTTGTGTACCATGTGTTTGGCAAGCACAAGGAGCCCTAACTAATATGGTATTTGCTTATACAACTTTACACATCGGTACCATGTTTCTCTAACACACAAATTACACAGCTATCTGATCATTTAACTGAGAGATAAACATTTCTTTATTACATCATTGACACATGTTTACGCAGTTACACAGTTGGATAACTTCACACTTATGAAACTGTATTTTGTCTGTACTTTGTAAACTGTTCATATTTTTTTTGGAACCATTGTGATATTATGAGAGCTTTGAATGATATATTTGGTATGGGATCACGATCTTTAAAGTACGTTTGAGGTGGATGAAACTTTTGACATGAGCAGAGAACTTTTTTTTAGGATTTGAAATTATTGCAGAAAGCTACGGCGATTTTGTGAGTTGACTGAGGTGTTATGATGTTATTTTTATGACGACGATGTGTATTATGCTGCTGAGGTATGTTTGTGATCAATAAGCTGATGCTATATGAGGAATTTGATTATGCTATGTATTAATTATGATGAAATATTGAAGTGTCGTCGCAAGATTGACGTGTCGACTAATAGATATATGTGTAATAAGGTAAGGAGTAATGAGTAGTGGTTAGGGACTGACTTGTGAAGAAGTATGTTGGAAACCAAGAATCGTACTTTAAGAGTTATGAAATGTGTGTAAATGCGTGACTGTATCACAATGCTGACGAATATTTTTTTTGGACACTTATATTTATAGGATTTTGTTTCTACAGATTTGCAACGCTAATTCTTGACCTGTGAAATATTTTTTTATGAGACTGTCACTGTAGCGGAAACTGCTGTCGTAAATATTTCCGTAAGAAAGTTAAGTGACCACCTGCACGTAATGCGTCGTGGGCACCCAGATGGGCGACAGTCGCCTGGAAAGAAGTCATTAGTGTGTGCCAGAGGCGCAGGTGGAGAAGAAAAAAAAGGGAGGCCATTATCCTCGCTATTGACGTTCCTTTGCAGAGAGCATCGCATAAACGACACGGTCGAACTTGAAAACATATGATTACACTGTGGAGCTCTTAATTTATCATATTTACTGAAATGAAATGATGAGAAACATTTCACATCTATTGTCTTTCTAGTTGAAAGATTGCTTACTGCACTATGAAATGCCATATGGCTAATGAATGATGTTTCATGCCGTCCTTTGTACATATTTGCTCATTTTCTTTAATATCTAGTTTCTAGCTGCACTGCAGCATTGGTTAAAATAAAATTTAATATATGTACTAATATAGTTATTTTATGCCTACAGATCCAGTCAATAAGAAATTTATGATCTACTTCCAAGATAACGAGGGCACATAAATAGACATTTCCCTTCACAGGAATTGCATAAATAATTTCTTTACGATTTGGTAACTTATCTGCTAGTGTAAGTTTTCGTGATGCATCACTCTAGTGTTAAGATGTGACATAGGTATTAGACATGGCCATTTTTAGTGTAATATTTTTTTCTGCTTGAGGTCTAGGTTTAAATTTTATTTGCTGCTGCTGTTTGCCAGGCATAGTGCTACTGAATTTTAATTTGTGTTACTCTGCTAAGCCAGATTTATTTTTCTTGTTTGCTGCGCATTGCCTCATATTAGTTGTAATGTGAATTGCTTGGTAATTTAGATTTACTGTAGCTTGCTTTGCAAATTTCCATTTTTTTGTCATTGCTGTTTGTGTTAATTGTTTTGTGCTGCTGCATTGCCTCGTCCCTTAGTTTAATATCTGAGCTCAGTAGATTTAAGTTAGCTTAAGAGGGGGTAGACTATATAAGAACCTAACTATGGAGAATAGGGAAAGAATGCTTTGAAAGTTATATGGAAACGATTTGGGCCTAAATGAGTATTGTACAATGAGCCATATTTATTTTGAAAGAAATATGGTTAGAATACAGAAAAGAGGTACAGATAGGACTTTTTGGGAGTAATGATGAACGAAGGGAGATCTCCAAGAACAAAAAAGGTTTTGTTCGCAAAATACTGCAGTACCAAAAGTTACACTGAAAACGAACCCTGTCCTTTCCATTGTGTTATCCCCTTATGTGTTTGTGTACCCTTGTGTATTTGTTTTCTTCCTGTCTCTGTGTACTGTTTCATAGAACTTTTTTCTCTTCTAATGCTAAGTTACATTCACTATGATGAGGAATACTGTTATCCTCAAATACAATTGGCATTAATAATATGTTATTTACTTTGTAAAGATGTTTAGACATTATTAATTCTGTTCTGTGAAAGTTATTCTGATCTTTTATGTATGTACTCATGTCATAATTCCTGTAACACTGATGTATATGTTTATTTCTATTCTGTTGTAAAGCCTGTACTACAAATGTTATCTGTATTGTTATGTTCTTTAATGATGTATTTTGTACCTTTGTAAGTGTATTCTTATGTTATACAATTGTAATTGACACCAGTTCATCAAATTAAGTAACTTGTAAGTTCCATTTCACTGCACACGTTTCTGTTGGTCGTAGTATATGGACAATATGTGAGAAGTAGGGACTGTTAGTGTTTGCACGTGTGTTAATAATTCAGCAAGGGACTGGATAACAGCATTGCTGGTTCTAAGGACAATTCCAAAAACTTTGTGAGTGCACAAGTGGTGGTTATGGACTTGCTATATTATCCGCAAGACTCTTCAATGGTGATTGTGCACCTGCACAGTCACAACAGATGGCTGCTGGCCATCTCTACAAGGACTACAGTGGGTCTGCATCTTTGATGACCCACCAGTACCATTGTCTCTACAAGGACTACAGTGGGTCTGCACCTTTGATGACCCACCAATACCATTATTTCTACAAGGACTACAGTGGGTCTGCGTCTTTGCTGACTCACCAGTACCATTATTTCTACAAGGACTGCAGTGGGTCTGCGCCTCTGGTGGCCCACCAATACCACAATCTCTACCAGAACTACAGTGGGTCTGCTCTGTGATGACCTACCTACCAATATTCTTCAAAACTTCGACTGACTCTGCTGTGGGTTTGCTCTGTTGTGGCCCATTACCTGTCTGCATGTCAAGAGTCAGCACTGTCTTTCCGTTGGAATACAACACTACTTCTTCAAGACTGCATGGAAATCCTCTACTTCCGTGTGCATTTTCTTTTACTGCTCAGACTTTGAGAAAAACCCTGCAGTGTTACTGTGATGAATGATCAGGACTGTCTTTATGGACTGTGAGAAAATTTTAGCATTTGACCAACATTGTATCAATAAGTGTGTGCATTTGATTTCTCTGTTACTGTAATTGTGAAAAAATTTTTAACAAATATGTATTGGCCAGTGCCCAAAACAATTTGTAAAATTTTTTGTGCGGAGCATGGGGGCTATGTAAGTAGGCTGTTTCTGTTTTCTTATTGGTAACGCCACGTAGCGCTATGTATGACAATCACTGGCTGTGCAGTGTGCAGTCTGTGGCTGCTTTGCAGTGTTGTAATACTCGCCATTGTAGTGTTGGGCAGCTGGCTGTGAACAGCGCGTAGCGTTGCGCAGTTGGAGGTGAGCCGCCAGCAGTGGTGGATGTGGGGAGAGAGAGATGGCGGAGTTTTGAAATTTGTGATGAACTGCTATATATATTATGACTATAGAGGTAAATACATTGGTTGTTCTCTATCAAAATCTTTCATTTGCTAACTATGCCTATCAGTAGTTAGTGCCTTCAGTACTTTGAATCTTTTATTTAGCTGGCAGTAGTGGCGCTCACTGTATTGCAGTAGCTTGAGTAGCGAAGAATTTTGTGAGATAAGTGATTTGTGAAAGGTATAGTTTAATGTTAGTCAGGGTCATTCTTTTGTAGGGATTGTTTGAAAGTCAGATTGCGTTGCGCTAAAAATACTGTGTGTCAGTTTAAGGACAGTCATGTAAAATTGTTCAAAAGGGGACGTTTCAATATATGTGAATTACCTTCCATTTAACATTCAACAAGCAGAACTGGTACTTTTTGCAGACAATATTAGTGTTATAATAAATCTCATTAGGAAGAAAAGTCACAGATGAGATTAATAACGACGTTTCTCAAATAACTATTAAGTGGTTGTTTGAAAATGGACTCTCCCTAAATTTGTAGAAAAGAGACTATATCAGTCTTGTACAACAAATAGCGTCATACTAGCTACTGATGTAGCACATGAGCAGGAGTCACTAAATGGCAGAGAATGCTTCAAATTTTCGGTTGTACATAGATGAAAACTGGAACTGGAAGAAGCATATTACTGAGCTTCTCAAACAATTAAGTTCAGCTACTTTTGCCGTTCATATAATTGCTAATCTTGGAAACAAACGAATCAACCTCCGTACATATTTTGTGTATTTTTACTCAGTAATGTATTATGGAATAATTTTCTGTGGTAACTCATCTAGAAAGAAAGTACTGATAGCACAAAAGCTAGCAGCAAAAATAATGTGTGGTGTTTACCCAGAGACGTCCTGTAAGTACCTCTTCAAGGAGGTAGCCACTTTAACTGCGCCGTCACAATACATATTTTCGCGAATGAATTTCGTCATAAATAATCCATCCCAATTTTAGAAGAACAGTATATCCATACCTGCAGCACTAGAGGGAAAAATGACCTTTGTTACCCATATTTAAAGCTGTCAGTAGATCGGGGAAGAGCTCAACGTTCAACAAGAAATTTTTTGCTCTTTTGGCTAATAACATAAAATGCCCGACAGGCAGCAAATCTATCTTAAAATCATTTAACATGGACAACTCCTTCTATTTCACTGAGGAATTTCTACTTCAAAATTGTTGGTCAGTTTTTTTAAGAAAAGGCTTTTTTTAATGTAGTTGTGTAAGACTAAAAAAAATAAATTGTTCATGAATGTTAACACTAGTCATGTACACACACCCTGTAAACTGACTCGTTCCACGGCCATGTGATAAAAGAATCGTTCAAATGATCTCTGATACATATGACTAACTACATAACTACGTAATGTGGGTCCAAGTGCAGCATAAAAATTCTATTGTTACAAGTGAAAGTTCGAGTCTGATAGGTGCTCCAATCTCGACCTCTGCTCTTGCTGCCTTCATCACCCGACTACGCATCATGGACTTACTCCCAGATTCAAGTTTGCCAGTAAATTTCTTCTGCTATTCCAAGAGATACAGAAGAGGGTTTGTGAAGCTTAGAACAACAGAGAAGAAGTATTGGCACATTGGATTTTCGCCCCGGCCAGAAGGCCTGTTCGGATAGCTCAGCCGATAAATGTTTATGGAAATAACTTAACAGAGCCGTTTCAGATCGTAATTCTAGCACTTTTTATGCAATAAACGTTTGAATAAGAGCACGTTCCCGATCACTGTGCCTTTCTGCACCTAAATAGGTTTAGAAATACAGCAGAAAGTGATTAAGAACTTTACAGTTACATTCACTTTAAATATCTGATGATTAATGACAGCATTTTCTTGTTTCAGAATGGGTGTCAACGATGCAGCACAAGACAATAAGACAGGCGACGATGATAAGGGAGATACTGCACGACAGACTCAGTAAGCGAAGCTTTCACTAAATGTTTGATGTTATGATTATGATGACAGCATGTCATGATCAACAGTCTTTGTCAGTATTAATCCAGCAGTTTTAATGAGATGCGGTCAAAGTAAGCGCACTGTACAAAATATTAGTCACTTATGTATCTTACACTGTGTAGCAAAAACATAGTTTATTATTAATCGCGTTGGCATCACACTGTGATCGGTGGAGGAAACTGGTGGCTCCTGTGGTCGATGACGACGGAGATGACAAAGTGAATGGCTAGGTAGAAGCTAAGTCCAAAGAGTATCGAAAATCATAAGAATGTGCAAATCAGAACAAGCATATGAATCGAAAAACGTAAACACAGTCAAGGTCAATCAATCTGCTATGAACGGTATGTGCCAAAGGCTTCAGGGAATAGCGAGGAACTGAGGGACAAGTATGGGGTCGCGGTATTTACAGGCACTCTGGCCTCAGTAGGTGGATCCATGTGACATTCCTGTGACAGCGGAGTCCTTCGTGGGAAGGAGCTGGGACCGTGCTATGGAGCCTGAGCATCTCTGACTTTCCCTCCAAATCGATAAGCTGGGAAGGAAATACGAATCATAAACCGGATACCAAACCCCTCCCCTCTTTAATTGGCGTGTAGGGCTGGAATTGTTCCAGCCTGTCCGGATTTCGTCGAGAAGTGGGGGTGGTGGTGCTGGAATTTACGCCAAAGCCTTCCGCAACATTTCCTCGTCGTGATCGGCCGGGTCATATGTCGACGCTGTCTGTGGAATTGTCAAAAATCCACTATGGGACTTAACAGCTATGGTCATCAGTCCCCTAGAACTTAGAACTACTTAAACCTAGCTAGCCTAAGGACATCACACAACACCCAGTCATCACGAGACAGAGAAAATCCCTGACCCCGCCGGGAATCGAACCCGGGAACCCGGGCGCGGGAACGCTACCGCAAGACCACGAGCTGCGGATGTGGAATTGTCAACCGATCGATTGTTTCTGGTGTGCTGCATGGTTCTGCCGGCATGGTCTGCATGGCAACAATGGTTCGGCTTCCATGGAAACCTCAATCCAGGTATGCTCAAGTTCTGCCAAATCCTTGGAGAGGGTGTCTCAGATGTTGGTGGGAGCTGGAAGTGGATTAAGGGGTAGAGGGGGTTCTACCTACATTAGCTCCTATCACTGGTCGTTTTCGATGACCTGTTGTCGCATAAAATGAGTGCAGAGGTTGTTGTGGTGATGACAGGCACACTGCTGGGAATGCTTGTACTGAGGAGGGTGGTGCGTGAATCACGTCAGTTGGCTGCAGGGGGGAGGGGGTTAGTTACGTCTCTTTATGGTCAGAAATGACTTTCATGCTTGGCTATTCACTCCTGATCGGTCTCAGTCTCCAGTATTTGTCGTCCTCTACTGCCGACGACACCTTGCATCGTTTGTGGAGTTCTAGGCGAAAATACCGGTCCACACTTGGGAGCCGACGCGGTAATAAGGCTGTGTGCATGAGCGGTGGGCTCGCTGAGTCAGGCGCAGCAGGTCAAACAGGATGGAGGGACTGTGCACTTTTTTCTGGACTGCGTTTCTTTACAAGGGTACACTGGTACATTGCAAGGAAGATGGTGAGTGTTCCTCAGAGCCAGTCGTTGTCATTATCTTGCGTATCAGCGATCTTGACCATCTGCTTCGCTTTAGAATTTGATGGTGGACTTAGGTGCTCAGTACTGTTGTGTTTACAAAACTCCTGAAACGCAGTATCCATGAACTGAGGGTCATTGTCGGAAACCAGGGTGGAAGGTGCCCCTCTGTTGCGAATGGAGAGGGTACAGATAGTAGCTGATGTATTGGTGATAGCCATCTATGCCACATGCGGGAAGTTGGGTATAGCATCATCGACTGACAGTCACATTGTTCCTCAGACTCGTTCAACAGAATCAATACGTTATTTTTGCTAGGGGTGGTGAAGGCTTGACTCTTTCAACAGAATCAATACGTTCTTTTTGCTAGGGGTGGTGAAGGCGGGGCCGAGGATTAAACTGCGGCGCTGGGGCTGAATTATTGTGGGTGCAGGTCTCGCTGATCTGGACCCTATGTTCTATGGCAGCGTCAACAGCAGCCCAAGACAGATGATGCCGCGCTATTGCCTTCATTGTTACTCCACATTCTTCAATTTTCAGTGTGGAGTAGCCTCAGTATGCAGGAGCAGAGTTACCATCCAGTGTGCAGATTAGTCTATGGCTAATAATAAGGCACCATCGGTTGCTGTAAGCTGGTGTTGTAATGAACGGCATGTTGGGTCTATGGCTGTAAGCAGGTGCTCCGGCCTACCTCGCTATACAGCAGCCAACACACTGCAGAGCAATGGATCATAGCCTGTTGGTATTGCTACTTTGCACCCTTAATTGGGAATTCTTCGAGGTTGTGTCACTGTCAAAGGCAAAACAAGGCTTTTGTGGCTTTCAAAGTCTGTACATGGATCACATGTCAAGCAGAAAAGTGCGTTTGTGTTTGAATGCTGTATGATGAGCCTGTAATAGATCTTGTGTTTACAGTTACTAGGGGACAATGCCCAGCACTGCACCCGCTGTGCAACCTTATCGGGAAGTTTCGAGTGGGGACCGAATAGCGAAGTGAGGGGCTTGTAATTGGTGATCATATTGAAACTTGTTGGCATAGAGATGTACGTGAAACGGACCGTTCTGCCCCGTTACGGTATTTGCGGGCCAGTACTGCACCAATGCTGCAATCTGAGGCATTAGTGGTTAGCGTTAAGTATATGCCTGGGTTGAACGTTGCTAAAGAAGGAGCCGACGAAAATCAATGCTTAAGTTACAAGAAAGCTTTCTTAAATTGTAATTTGTTTGTCTGTACAGTGCATCACATCTACGGATTTCCGTCCCATTCGGATAATTCCTTCGAGGTCCTTTTTTCCATACTCAATTAACGGTCGAGTACCTGAAAGTTCCGAAACGCGTTACTGAACGGATCGATGGTGGTAACCAAGAAAGTTTGAATACGGAAACGAGGTCTCGATCAGGCAACAAACTAACGAGACGTTTCAGGGCAGGCTCCAGCTGTGTATTTAAAAAACAGTCAGGTGCATGGCTTCCGCTTTTATATTATTATTGCCACACTGCTATTTTCTGAATTTTCATTGTTTCAACTTCTGTCCCACTCTCGCTCACTGACTGCCTCCGACTTCTATTGGCGCCAGAAGTAGTACTTGCATCCCACGGCGGTAATCGCCCTTTGCGCCCGCCCTCTTGTTCGTAGTGAGAAACGAAACACGTAGGCAGCTGCATTTTCAATGTGGACACAACACCCATCGACGTCGTCTACTCATTTGGTCAGTGCAAATACCGCTGGTAAGTAATTTATAGGTTATGTATACACTCTGCTGGGAAAAAAAATAGTGCACCTGGAAAGACGATGCCACCTGGAATAGTAGAAGTACTGACAGTGGTTTCAACGTCGTCCGCCAACAGATAGCGTAGTTACAATAAAATGAATACCCCTAGCTGCATACAGGCGTTGATATACAGTTGAAATGTGTGCCCCGACAGGGAGTCGAACGCAGGATCTCCTGCTTACATGGCAGACGCTCTATCCATCTGAGCTACGGAGGACACAGAGGATAGTGCGACTGCGGATACTTATCTCTGGCACGCCTCACGTGGGGCCTACATTCCCAACTCATTGTCCCGCACTATATTCATAGTGCCCCTGTCCATTATACTCATTACTCGCGGCTTTTTGCCGATTCCCGTAAGAGTTCGGGCACTGTTTGTGAATCCGCACAGAAGGAGATGGTCAAATGGCCGGTGAGCCTTGGAATGGCTTCTAGAGCACCATCTATGTCCACCCTTTAATAGGGAATGCTCACAGCCAGAAGGCACAGTGTGATGCAAATGTGTGAAGCAAACAGGAAACCATGCCACGGAGAGGCATTCCTGCTTCCTACAGCCAACTCAGCGAGTTTGAAAGCGGTCAGACTGTGGCATTCCCAGTGACGAGATGGTCCTTTCGGAGAATTGCCACACAAATTGGGCGTGCTGCGTCAGTTGTGCTACGATGCTGGTACCAATGGCCACGTGAACATTCTCACATCTGCAGACGAGGTTCTGGACGTCCATGCAGCACAGACGTCCACCAGGATTGTCGTATTGTAAGGGCAGCAGTGGCAGATTGTGCAGCTACCACAGCACAGATAACAGTGGTTGTGAGGCCATACGTGTCAACACGAACTGATACGAATCACTCATTAGCAGTGGGACTACGGGCACGCACGGCTCCAGCCCGTGTTCCACTCACGCACAACATCGACGTGCACGGCTCGACTGGTACCGTCGAGCATCACTTGGAAGATGGAAATGGGTGCCGTGGTCTTCAGCGATGAAAGCAGATTCTGCCTGCACCCAAGTGATAGTTGTTTGCGTGTACGACATAGATCTGGTGAGCGTTGTCTCGTAGAGTGAATTCGTTCAAGACACACTGGCCCCACCACAGGTCTTATGGTCTGGGCTGCGATGAGCTGCAATTCTCGCTCACCTTCGGTGTTTCTGGAGGAGACGGTAAACAGCACTCGGTACGTGCAGAATATTGTTAGACCCTTTCTTGCAACAGGAAGGTGATGTGTTGTACCAACAAGATACTGTTCGCCCAAACACTGCCCATGCAACTCAACGTGCTCTACAAGGCCTGCAGCAACTTCCCTGGCCAACACGATCTGCAGGCTTGTCTCCAATGACGCTGTGTGGGACATGATGGGATGAGAAATGACTCGTGCGGCTCGTCAACCAACAATTCTTACAGAACGACGTGAATAGGTCGATCACGCGTGGCATAACGTATTCCAGGATAGTATCCACCATCTGTACGGTCGACTGGATGCCAGAGTCAGCGCCTGCATTGCCACATGTGGCGGCTGCATCACGATGTAATATCGGCATGTCGGCAAAGGGCGATACCTGGTACCTCAGAACCGCTTGTGCTTACTGATCTGTAAATGTTGTCATTTCATGTACCCCATATGCAGTGTTGCAACAATAAATTTCGAATGAATTGGAAACCTCTAAAAGGGTGTACTAATTTTTTTCTGGTAATGTATTTGGAAATACAGGAAATACAAAAAAAGGTAATTAAGAGGGGTAGGACGTCAAACGGGCCGACTTGGAGCAGGAGAGGCACCACAGGACATTTTGATTTCCACTGTCTATACTTTTACAAATAAGTTCAAAAAACTTTGTCAGCATGACCAGGAAGGATTCAGAATTCACACTCATAGCAGTGCAAGTTCGAAAACATAACGAAATGATTTCTGTTACATGTGAAATTTCATAATTTTTTCACTTACTAATGTCAGTATTTGTTGCTATAGGTACACTTTTCTTCATAAGTAAGAGAGATTCTTCGATGAATTTTGCACTGCATACAAACCATACTTAGAGCTGTATGAAACTCTAGAATTTTCCAAATCTATTAAAAACTGTGGTAAAAATTGAGGTAATTAACTACAAAATTTGTGTTTTTTCTAAACATGAAGTTTAAAATACAACAGCTCATTCGTTTTTTCATAAATTAAATAAATTCTATAGTTTCATACACCTGTAAGTATGGTACGTATGCGGTGCAAAATTCATCGAAGAATCTCTCTAACTGCCGGCCGAAGTGGCCGTGCGGTTAAAGGCGCTGCAGTCTGGAACCGCAAGACCGCTACGGTCGCAGGTTCGAATCCTGCCTCGGGCATGGATGTTTGTGATGTCCTTAGGTTAGTTAGGTTTAACTAGTTCTAAGTTCTAGGGGACTAATGACCTCAGCAGTTGAGTCCCATAGTGCTCAGAGCCATTTTTGAATCTCTCTAACTTATGAAGAAAAGTGGGCCTATAGCAACAAATGCAGCCATTAGTAAGTGAAAAAATGATGAAATTTCGCACGTAAAAAATTATTTTGCTATGTTTTCGAACTTCTACTGCAATGAGTGTGAATTCTGAATCCTACCTGGTGATGCTGACAAAGTTTTATGAACTTATTTGTAAAAGTATAGACACTGGAAATTAAAATGTCGTGTGATGCCTCTCCTGCTCCAAGTCGACCCGTTTGACGTCCTACCCCCATTAAGCTATATGCTAGTTAAAAAAAAAGCTCACATCATTCAATTCTTTATTATGCTTGTTTTTTCATATTTAATCGTATAATGTATTGTTTACTCGTATTAGCGATCTTTTATAGACGAGCTTATGAGTCGTAGTGTCGGTAGACCTAACTAACAATTTAATATTATTTTTTTCCAAAATATTGCAACCTTTGTGTATGTGCATATACACTCCTGGAAATGGAAAAAAGAACACATTGACACCGGTGTGTCAGACCCACCATACTTGCTCCGGACACTGCGAGAGGGCTGTACAAGCAATGATCACACGCACGGCACAGCGGACACACCAGGAACCGCGGTGTTGGCCGTCGAATGGCGCTAGCTGCGCAGCATTTGTGCACCGCCGCCGTCAGTGTCAGCCAGTTTGCCGTGGCATACGGTGCTCCATCGCAGTCTTTAACACTGGTAGCATGCCGCGACAGCGTGGACGTGAACCGTATGTGCAGTTGACGGACTTTGAGCGAGGGCGTATAGTGGGCATGCGGGAGGCCGGGTGGACGTACCGCTGAATTGCTCAACACGTGGGGCGTGAGGTCTCCACAGTACATCGATGTTGTCGCCAGTGGTCGGCGGAAGGTGCACGTGCCCGTCGACCTGGGACCGGACCGCAGCGACGCACGGATGCACGCCAAGACCGTAGGATCCTACGCAGTGCCGTAGGGGACCGCACCGCCACTTCCCAGCAAATTAGGGACACTGTTGCTCCTGGGGTATCGGCGAGGACCATTCGCAACCGTCTCCATGAAGCTGGGCTACGGTCCCGCACACCGTTAGGCCGTCTTCCGCTCACGCCCCAACATCGTGCAGCCCGCCTCCAGTGGTGTCGCGACAGGCTTGAATGGAGGGACGAATGGAGACGTGTCGTCTTCAGCGTTGAGAGTCGCTTCTGCCTTGGTGCCAATGATGGTCGTATGCGTGTTTGGCGCCGTGCAGGTGAGCGCCACAATCAGGACTGCATACGACCGAGGCACACAGGGCCAACACCCGGTATCATGGTGTGGGGAGCGATCTCCTACACTGGCCGTACACCACTGGTGATCGTCGAGGGGACACTGAATAGTGCACGGTACATCCAAACCGTCATCGAACCCATCGTTCTACCATTCCTAGACCGGCAAGGGAACTTGCTGTTCCAACAGGACAATGCACGTCCGCATATATCCCGTGCCACCCAACGTGCTCTAGAAGGTGTAAGTCAACTACCCGGGCCAGCAAGATCTCCGGATCTGTCCCCCATTGAGCATGTTTGGGACTGGATGAAGCGTCGTCTCACGCGGTCTGCACGACCAGCACGAACGCTGGTCCAACTGAGGCGCCAGGTGGAAATGGCATGGCAAGCCGTTCCACAGGACTACATCCAGCATCTCTACGATCGTCTCCATGGGAGAATAGCAGCCTGCATTGCTGCGAAAGGTGGATATACACTGTACTAGTGCCGACATTGTGCATGCTCTGTTGCCTGTGTCTATGTGCCTGTGGTTCTGTCAGTGTGATCATGTGATGTATCTGACCCCAGGAATGTGTCAATAAAGTTTCCCCTTCCTGGGACAATGAATTCACGGTCTTCTTATTTCAATTTCCAGGAGTGTATAATACAATTATCATGTGTAAAGAAGTTTTGCAAATACGCAACGTAGCGCATTAAAGAGTGAAGCTTGTTTTACGACATTTGACATCGTTGTTACAATCAAAGCTTGTGAAAGTGGAAAGTGTAAGGCAGCCTATATTTTGCCTGTCTGTGCAGTTGTACTAGTGTACCAATTCTTTTCGTAATATATTATAAGGAAATACTCATCTAATTATTGAATATATAGGTATCCTTACTCAGTCTCTTTTTTATGTTCTTGTCCCAACGACATTTTAAACCGCGAATCTCTAAGTCAAGGTCTTCAGTAAATTTGATCTGGTGACGCTGCTCCTCACGTGCCTCACTACACACCATCTGATCAGAAGTATCAGGACGCCCCAGTGTAATGCGGATTTTGGCACTAGATGTCACCAGAGGCGGACTCGCCGTATAAAAGGAGGAGGGGTGTACTCTGTTGTGACTAGAGGAACAGTAACAAACAGCAGAATTGGTAGGTCAGGAGAGCTTAGTGACTTCGAACGCTGACTGGTCATACGATGTCCCCTGCGTAACGAATCCATCACGGACATTTGAACCCTGTCCGTCCCGATAGCTGACTGATCAGCGCGACGGATTGCCGTCCTACGGGCCCGGGTTCGATTTCGAGCTAGGTCGGAGATTTTCTCCGCTCAGGGACTGGGTGTTGTGTTGTCTTCATCATCATTTCATCCCCATCCGGCGCGCAGATCGCCCAACGTGGCGTCGAATGTACACTACTGACCACTAAAATTGCTACACCACGAAAATGACGTGCTACAGACGCGAAATTTAACCGACAGGAAGAAGATGCTGTGATAAGCAAATGATTAGCTTTTCAGAGCATTCACACAAGGTTGGCGCCGGTGGCGACACCTACAACGTGCTGACATGAGGAAAGTTTCCAACCGATTTCTCATACACAAACGGCAATTGTCATGCCTCGTGTAAGGAGGAAAAATGCATACCATCACGTCTCCGACTTCGATAAAGGTCGTATTGTAGCCTATCGCGATTGCGGTTTATCGTAATGCGACATTGCTGCTCGCGTTGGTCGGGATCCAATAATTGTTAGCAGAATATGGAATCGGTGGGTTCCGGAGGGTAATACGGAACGCCGTGCTGGATCCCAACGGCCTCGTATCACTAGCAGTCGAGATGACAGGCATCTTATCCGCATAGCTGTAACGGATCGTGCAGCCACGTCTCGATCCCTGAGTCAGCAGATGGGGACGTTTGCAAGACTACAACCATCTGCACCAACAGTTCGACGACGTTTGCAGCAGCATGGACTATCAGCCCGGAGACCATGGCTGCGGTTACCCTTGACGCTGCATCCCAGACAGGAGCGCCTGCGATGGTGTACTCAACGACGAACCTGGGTGCACGAATGGCAAAACGTCATTTTTTCGGATGAATCCAGGTTCTGTTTACAGCATCATGATGATCGCATCCGTGTTTGGCGACATCGCGGTGAACGCACATTGGAAGCGTGTATTCGTCATCGCCATACTGGCGTATCACCCGGCGTGATGGTATGAGGTGCCATTGGTTACACGTCTAGGTCACCTCTTATCTGCACTGACGGCACTTTGAACAGTGGACGTTACATTTCAGATGTGTTATGACCCGTGGCTCTACCCTTCATTCGATTACTGCGAAACCCTACATTTCAGCAGGATAATGCACGACCGGTGTTGCACGTCCTGTACGGGCCTTTCTGGGTACGGAAAATGTTCGACTGCTGCCCTGGCCAGCACATTCTCCATATCTCTCACCAACTGAAAACGTCTGGTCAATGGTGGCCGAGCAACTGGCTCGTCACAATACGCCAGTCGCCGGCCTAAGTGGCCGTGCGGTTAAAGGCGCTGCAGTCTGGAACCGCAAGACCGCTACGGTCGCAGGTTCGAATCCTGCCTCGGGCATGGATGTTTGTGATGTCCTTAGGTTAGTTAGGTTTAACTAGTTCTAAGTTCTAGGGGACTAATGACCTCAGAAGTTGAGTCCCATAGTGCTCAGAGCCATTTGAACCAATACGCCAGTCGCTACTCTTGATGAACTGTGGTATCGTGTTGAAGCTGCATGGGCAGCTGTACCTGTACACGCCATCCAAGCTCTGTTTGACTCAATGCCCAGGCGTATCATGACCGTTATTACGGCAACAGGTGGTTGTTCAGGGTACTGATTTCTCAGGATCTATGCACCCAAATTGCGTGAAAATGTAATGACTTGTCAGTTCTAGTATAATATATTTGTCCAATGGATACTCGTTTATCATCTGCATTTCTTCTTGTTATAGCAATTTTAATGGCCAGTAGTGTAATAAGACCTGCACCAAGGCGGTCGGACCTGTCCCGGAAGGGGCCTCCCGGCCAATGACGCCAAAGGCGCATTTCAGTTTCATTCGAACCCTTCTAAAGCTGCCAACCTCGACTGTTGATGATGCGATTCTGAAGTGTAAAAAATGGCTCTGAGCACTATGGGACTTAACTGCTGAGGTCATTAGTCCCCTAGAACTTAGAACTACTTAAACCTAACTAACCTAAGGACATCACAAACATCCATGCCCGAGGCAGGATTCGAACCTGCGACCGTAGCGGTCTTGCGGTTCCAGACTGCAGCGCCTTTAACCGCACGGCCACTTCGGCCGGCTTTCTGAAGTGTAACATGGAGGAACAACCACTGCTAAGACAAGACCAGACAGGTCTTGTGTACTGACAGACTGAGACTGTTGAGCATTCCGAAGGGTGGTTCTAAATAATCACATGAAACCAGCGGGAGGAATCGCTCGTGAGTTGCAAAGTACTGCCAGCAGTCACACTGAGTTTGCGTATGGAGTGTAAAGGGATGGGAAACAATGGTCGAGCAATTGCTTACAAGCCACGCATTTCTTTAGTCAGATGGTTGAGGTGGTGTAAAGAGGGACAGTCATCCAGTGAAGCGGATGACTGGTAACTGGTGATTTGGAGTGATCAACCCTATGGCAATCCCATGGAGGAGTTTGGGTTTGGCGAATGCCTGCAGAATGTTACCTGGCATCCTGTGTGGTGCCGAAAATGAAGTACACAGAAGGAGATGTTACAGCATAGAAGTGTTTTTGGTAGTTGGGGAATGGTTTAGTTTTAGTTTTAGTTATGCCATGTTCCGTAGATCATTTTTCCCGATTCTTTTATCTATATGATGTGGAACAGGTCAGATTACAAGATATATATGCACACATGAATAGTGCTAATATTAATATTACTGAAATTTTTAGTTCTACACGTGCAACTACATTTAGAGGTACAATCTTTTTTTTTTTTTTTTTTTGCCGTTTCTGAAACAGAAACTCGTCCATGGAATAGAAGGAGTTGTCCAAACGAAATGATTTTAAGCTAGATTTAAAACTTGATCTGCTACCTGCCAGACACTTTATGTGGTTGGGCAAATGATCAAAGATTTTTGCTGCTGAATAATGTACTCCTTTTTGAGCAACTGACAGCTCCAATAACGGACAGGAAAGGTCATTTTCCCTCTAGTGTTGTATGTATGAACATCCCTGTTCTTCACGAATTGAGATGGATTATTTGTAACGAATTTCATTAGCGAATATATGTACTCTGATGGTGCAGTTAAAATACCTAACTCCTTTAAAAGGTGCCTACATGATGTCCTTGGGTGAACACCACTAATTATTCTCACTGCTCTCTTTTGTGCAATCAATACTTTATGTCTAAGTGATGAGTTACCCCAGAAAACTATTTCATAAGACATTATTGAGTGGAAATATGCAAAGTACGTTAGGAGGCTGATCTGTTTATTACCAGGACTAGCGATGATACGAAGAGCGAAAGAAGTTGAACTTAGTTGTTTGAGAAGCTCGGTAATATGCTTCTTCCAGTTCAAGTTGTCACCAATCTGAATACCCAAAAATTTGTATAAATCTAACCTGTTAACTGAGCCCTGTTCATATGCTACATCAATTGTCGTTATGACTCTATTCGGTGTACAGAACTGGATATAGTGAGTTTTTTCAAAACTAAGGGAGAGTCCATTTTCTGAGAACCACTTAATAATTGTTTGAAAGACATCCTTAACAATATCTTCAGCTGTTTTTTCTGGAATGGGATTTATTATAACACTCATGTCATCTGCAAAAAGTACTAGTTCTGCTTGCTGAACGTTAAGTGGGAGATCATTAACATGAATAAGGAACAGCAGAGGACCTAAAATTGAACCCTGTGGGACTCCCTTTATGATAACTCCCCATTCATTAGAATTTACCACCCTCCCAACATTATTTGTGCTATTCAGCACGACTTCTTGCTCTCTGTTCATTAAGTATGATTCAAACCAGCTGTGTGTATAGCCTTCAATTCCATAAAACCTGAGTTTTTCTAAGAGTGTACATGACCCACACAGTCAAATGCCTTCCTTACTGCACTTAAAAAAAATGTTTAGTGTGGAAGGGTATGAACACATTTTACAGCTTGTGTATGTTATATGAATGTTATTTGAGGGCTGCAACTCTATTGTGAGATTTTTGTGAAACAATATATATACTGCAACAAAAAAGAGAAAACTATATAAAACTAACTCCACTCAGAAAATGAAAAGTATACTCACTGCTTGCATTCCTTTCTCAGGCTAACCCTCCTAAAATATAGGAAACGTTTTCAGACTACACAACATCAACAGTGTCTTCACAAGACATGGTAAACCGCAACACACACTGAGGCACAATATTAATGCACACACAGATAAACACTCACAACCAGGCATTTATAAATCAGTTTGTAGCACCTGCAAAGCCTTCTATGTAGGCCACACAGGGCGTGACTTCCAAAAAAGATACAACGAACATACAAATTTCTACCACACTTGTGAGTATAATAAATCAGTAATAGCCTCCCACACAAAAAACACCGGCCACCCATTCCATGATATCGCGCGTGATCTTCATATATTACATAAAAGGGACATGGGACGCCAAATGGACTTACATGAAGAATTGAAAGTATTCATTCAATAGCACAGAACATTTGGACATGTCGCTAAATGATAAACTTGGAAGTAACAATATTAACTTCTCTAAAAACGTATCTAGTGTTGAATACCTTTTTTAATTCGAAAAAATATTCTTTATCAGCTCCTCACCTGATATTCGCCTTGACATAAATATGTTGTTGTTGTTGTGGTCTTCAGTCCTGAGACTGGTTTGATGCAGCTCTCCATGCTACTCTATCCTGTGCAAGCTTCTTCATCTCCCAGTACCTACTGCAACCTACATCCTTCTGAATCTCCTTAGTGTATTGATCTCTTGGTCTCCCTCTACGATTTTTACCCTCCACGCTGCCCTCCAAAGCTAAATTTGTGATCCCTTGATGCCTCAAAACATGTCCTACCAACCGATCCCTTCTTCTAGTCAAGTTGTGCCACAAACTTCTCTTCTCCCCAATCCTATTCAATACCTCCTCATTAGTTATGTGATCTACCCACCTTATCTTCAGCATTCTTCTGTAGCACCACATTTCGAAAGCTTCTATTCTCTTCTTGTCCAAACTGGTTATCGTCCATGTTTCACTTACATACATGGCTACAGTCCATACAAATACTTTCAGAAACGACTTCCTGACACTTAAATCTATACTCCGTGTTAACAAATTTCTCTTCTTCAGAAACGATTTCCTTGCCATTGCCAGTCTACATTTTATATCCTCTCTACTTCGACCATCATCAGTTATTTTACTCCCTAAATAGCAAAACTCCTTTACTACTTTAAGTGTCTCATTTCCTAATCTAATCCCCTCAGCATCACCCGATTTAATTTGACTGCATTCCATTATCCTCGTTTTGCTTTTGTTGATGTTCATCTTATATCCTCCTTTCAAGATACTGTCCATTCCGTTCAACTGCTCTTCCAAGTCCTTTGCTGTCTCTGACAGAATTACAATGTCATCGGCGAACCTCAAAGTTTTTACTCCTTCCCCATGAATTTTAATACCTACTCCGAATTTTTCTTTTGTTTCCTTTACTGCTTGCTCAATATACAGATTGAATAACATCGGGGAGAGGCTACAACCCTGTCTCACTCCCTTCCCAACCACTGCTTCCCTTTCATGCCCCTCGACTCTTATAACTGCCATCTGGTTTCTGTACAAATTGTAAATAGCCTTTCGCTCCCTGTATTTTACCCCTGCCACCTTCAGAATTTGAAAGAGAGTATTCCAGTTAACGTTGTCAAAAGCTTTCTCTAAGTCTACAAATGCTAGAAACGTAGGTTTGCCTTTTCTTAATCTTTCTTCTAAGATAAGTCGTAAGGTTAGTATTGCCTCACGTGTTCCAGTATTTCTACGGAATCCAAACTGATCTTCCCCGAGGTCCGTTTCTACCAGTTTTTCCATTCGTCTGTAAAGAATACGCGTTAGTATTTTGCAGCTGTGACTTATTAAACTGATATTTCGGTAATTTTCACATCTGTCAACACCTGCTTTCTTTGGTTTTGGAATTATTATATTCTTCTTGAAGTCTGTGGGTATTTCGCCTGTCTCATACATCTTGCTCACCAGATGGTAGAGTTTTGTCATGACTGGCTCTCCCAAGGCCATCAGTAGTTCTAATGGAATGTTGTCTACTCCCGGGGCCTTGTTTCGACTCAGGTCTTTCAGTGCTCTGTCAAACTCTTCATGCAGTAACGTATCTCCCATTTCATCTTCATCTACATCCTCTTCCATTTCCATAATACTGTCCTCAAGTACATCGCCCTTGTATAAACCCTCTATATACTCCTTCCACCTTTCTGCCTTCCCTTCTTTGCTTAGAACTGGGTTGCCGTCTGAGCTCTTGATATTCATACAAGTGGTTCTCTTCTCTCCAAAGGTCTCTTTAATTTTCCTGTAGGCAGTATCTATCTTACCCCTAGTGAGACAAACCTCTACATCCTTACATTTGTCCTCTAGCCATTCCTGCTTAGCCATTTTGCACTTTCTGTTGATCTCATTTTTGAGACGTTTGTATTCCCTTTTGCCTGCTTCATTTAATGCATTTTTATATTTTCTCCTTTCATCAATTAAATTCAATATTTCTTCTGTTACCCAAGGATTTCTATTAGCCCTCGTCTTTTTACCTACTTGATCCTCTGCTGCCTTCACTACTTCATCCCTCAGAGCTACCCATTCTTCTTCTACTGTATTTCTTTCCCCCATTCCTGTCAATTGTTCCCTTACGCTCTCCCTGAAACTCTCTACAACCTCTGGTTCTTTCAGTTTATCCAGGTCCCATCTCCTTAAATTCCCACCTTTTTGCAGTTTCTTCAGTTTCAATCTGCAGTTCATAACCAATAGATTGCGGTCGGAATCCACATCTGCCCCTGGAAATGTCTTACAATTTAAAACCTGGTTCCTAAATCTCTGTCTTACCATTATATAATCTATCTGATACCTATTAGTATCTCCAGGATTCTTCCAGGTATACAACCTTCTTTTATGATTCTTGAACCAAGTGTTAGCTATGATTAAGTTATGCTCTGTGCAAAATTCTACAAGGCGGCTTCCTCTTTCATTTCTTCCCCCCAATCCATATTCACCTACTATGTTTCCTTCTCTCCCTTTTCCTACTGACGAATTCCAGTCACCCATGACTATTAAATTTTCGTCTCCCTCCACTACCTGAATAATTTCTTTTATCTCGTCATACATTTCATCAATTTCTTCATCATCTGCAGAGCTAGTTGGCATATAAACTTGTACTACTGTAGTAGGCATGGGCTTTGTGTCTATCTTTGCCACAATAATGCGTTCACTATGCTGTTTGTAGTAGCTAACCCGCACTCCTATTTTTTTTTCATTATTAAACCTACTCCTGCATTACCCCTATTTGATTTTGTATTTATGACCCTGTAATCACCTGACCAAAAGTCTTGTTCCTCCTGCCACCGAACTTCACTAATTCCCACTATATCTGACTTTAACCTATCCATTTCCCTTTTTAAATTTTCTAACCTACCTGCCCGATTAAGGGATCTGACATTCCACGCTCCGATCCGTAGAATGCCAGTTTTCTTTCTCCTGATAACGACGTCCTCTTGTGTAGTCCCCGCCCGGAGATCCGAATGGGGGACTATTTTACCTCCGGAATATTTTACCCAAGAGGACGCCATCATCATTTAATCATACAGTAAAGCTGCATGCCCTCGGGAAAAATTACGGCTGTAGTTTCCCTTTGCTTTCAGCCGTTCGCAGTACCAGCACAGCAAGGCCGTTTTGGTTAATGTTACAAGGCCAGATCAGTCAATCATCCAGACTGTTGCCCCTGCAACTACTGAAAAGGCTGCTGCCCCTCTTCAGGAACCACACGTTTGTCTGGCCTCTCAACAGATACCCCTCCGTTGTGGTTGCACCTACGGTACGGCCATCTGTATCGCTGAGGCACGCAAGCCTCCCCACCATCGGCAAGTTCCATGGTTCATGGGGGAAGGACATAAATATATCTGGATATAAATATCCACCTTCACTGTACACTACTGTGTTTACAATAGAAACTAGTTTATCTTAGCTCTCAAGACTCTTTGGATTGGTGTAAAAAATGATTGTGAAAGTGTTGAGTTGTGATCAACTTGTTGCTGTGCTCTGGGTTCCAGACATCGAAATTACCAATAAAAATGTTAGCAAATGCACTAAGAAAATGACTAATGATGCAAATCAGACATGTACACATTCATAACATATTTATCTTCCGGAACAGGCGTCTTTTTGACACCTAACCTTACTGGCACACATGGCAAAGGAAAATAACCTGATTTCATATTAATTACAATGTAAAATTAACTGTAAATGCACCTAATGATGGCAGCGTCATAATAATAAAATATTACTAACAGGTCACTGTTTCAATGTATATCATTTCAGAAAAAAACATTTTACAGCGTAATGTTCTCCACACAGTACAGGAACAGTTAGGAGACGATGAGTTTTTGTGTCAGCATGATATCACACCCTGTCATAAAGCATCATCTATGAGGCAAGGGTTTGTAGACAATATCGCTCCTGAATTGGATTGGCCTTCCCGGAGTCCCGACCTGAACCCAACGGTACACCTCTGGGATGAGTTAAAACGTCGACTTTACTCTCCAGTCTCCAGCGTCCAACATCTCTAGCTTCTCTGGTTTCACCTGTTGAGAAAGAATGGGCTGTCATTCCTCCACGACTTGAGACACCCGAGTAATAGAGTTCATGTAATCATGAAGGCAAAGGGTGGACACACCACATTTTAACGTAATATTGGTCAGATTGTGATCGGACTGTATAGCTTATGTGGTTTCTCTGTATGTTGAGTACTAAATGAGCCACGCTGTGTGGTCCAGCTATACAGGGTTGTCTGTTGATCGTGATTGGGCCAAATATCTCACGTTATTAGCGTCAAACGATAAAACAACAAAGAACGAAACTTGTCTAGCTTGAAGGGGGAAACCAGATGGCGCTATGGTTGGCCCGCTAAATGTCGCTGCCATAGGTCAGACGGATATCAACTTCGTTTTTTTAAATAGGAACCGCCATTTTTATTACATATTCGTGTAGTACGTAAAGAAATATGAATGTTTTAGTTGGACCACATTTTTCGCTTTGTAATAGATGGCGCTGTAATAGTCACAAACATATGGCTCACAATTTTAGACGAACAGTTGGTAACAGGTAGGTTTTTTAAATTAAAATAGAGAACGTAGGTACAATAAATGCTCAAAATGATGTCCGTGAACCTCAATGCATTTGGCAATACGTGTAACGACATTCCTCTCAACAGCGAGTAGTTCGCCTTCCGTGATGTTCGCACGTGCATTGACAATGGGCTGACGCATGTTGTCAGGCGTTGTCGGTGGATCACAATAGCAAATATTCTTCAACATTCCCCAGAGAAAGAAATGCGTGGACGTCAGATCCGGTGAACGTGCGGGCCGTGGTATGGTGCTTCCAATCCACCTGTCATGAAATACGCAAATCAATACCGCTTCAACCTCACGCGAGCTATGCGCCGGACATCCATCATGTTGGAAGTAAATCGCCATTCTGTCATGCGTGAAACATCTTGTAGTAACATAGGTAGAACATTACGTAGGAAATCAGCATACATTGCACCACTTAGATTGCCATCGATAAAATGGGGGCCAATTATCCTTACTGACATAATGCCGCACCATACATTAACCCGCCAAGGTCACTGAGGTTCCACTTGTCGCAGCCATCGTGGATTTTCCGCTGGCCAATAGTGCATATTATGCCGGTTTACGTTACCGCTGTTGGCGAATCACGCTTCGTCGCTAAATAGAACGCGTGCAAAAAAATCTGTCATCGTCCCGTAATTTCTCTTGTGCCCAGTGGCAGAAATGTACACGACGTTCAAAGTCGTCGCCATGCAATTCCTGGTGCATAGAAATATGGTACGGGTGCAATCGATGTTGATGTAGCATTCTCAACACCGACGTTTTTGAGATTCCCGATTCTCGCGCAATTTTTCTGTCACTGATGTGCGGATTAGCCGCGACTGCAGCTAAAACCCCTACTTGGGCATCATCATTTGTTGCAGGTCGTGGTTGACGCTTCACATGTGGCTGAACACTTCCCGTTTCCTTAAATAACGTAACTATCCAGCGAACGGTCCGGACACTTGGATGATGTCGTCCAGGAGACCGAGCAGCATACATAGCACACGCCCGTTGGGCGTTTTGATCACAATAGCCATATATCAACACGATATCGACCTTTTCCACAGTTTGTAAACGATCCATTTTAACACGGGTAATGAATCACGAAGCAAATACCGTCCGCACTGGCAGAATGTTACGAGATACCACGTACTTATACGTTTGTGACTATTACAGCGCCATCTATCACAAAGTGAAAAAAGTGGTCCAACTAAAACATTCATATTTCGTTAAGTACTACACGAATATGTAATAAAAAATGGGGGTTCCTATTTTAAAAAAAAACGCAGTTGATATCCGTTTGACCTATGGCAGCGCCATCTAGCGGGCAAACCATAGCGCCATCTGGTTTCCCCCTTCAAGCTAGACAAGTTTCGTTCTTTGTAGTTTTTTTCGTTTGACGCTTATTTCGTGAGATATTTGGCCCGGTCACTATCAATGGACCACACTGTATAGTCAGATGCACGAGGTCAGAGGAACGGTGGCCTGGTGTGGATGACGGTGGGGGTGAAGGCGGCTTCTTGGCTTCCGCAGGCCCCCCAGCGACGGCCTGGGCGCCGGCTGGGCCTTCTGGCGGCGGCGGCGGCGCCTGCTGTCGCTCCTCGCCTTCCTGGGCTTCTTCAACGTCTACTCGCTGCGCGTCAACCTCAGCGTCGCCATCGTCGCCATGACGGCCGAGCGCAACGTCACGCTGGCCAACGGCACCCTCTCTACGGTGAGTAACATCTCCAAAGCTCAGTTTACATCCAGGTTTCACAGACATTTGAAGACGCGTATCGATGACTATTCACTCTGTACATAGTGTGATATACGAATGTGCTCAAAAAATAACTGACATTCTTGTTTTTTAGAAATAATTTTATTTATTCATCTACATCAATGTTATCCCCTTCAAAATACGCTGACCGAAAAAAAATCGCAGCACCAAGAAGGAGTTGTACGACATAAACGAAAGTTGGTAGGCGTGTTTCTACATCTGAAAGATGATGTCTAATCAAATTGGTGCCAGTCGCGTAACAGCGACGCTGGTAGCGCCACTATGAGGATGCAAATCAGCTTTGCGTTAAATACACGCCGTAACCGTCTTGAACGTTAATCACCTTTGAAATTGCTTTGGTTATTGGGAGTCTGTATGCACCATAAACACAGGGTGACTTTTTCCGCCGTGTACAAACTCTAGGGATTAATCAAAAAACACTGGACTCGCATTCGGGAGGACGACGGTTCAATCCCGCGTCCGGCCATCCCGATTTAGGTTTTCCGTGATTTCCCTAAATCGCTCCAGGCAAATGCTGGGATGGTTCCTTTGAAAGGGCACGACCGACTTCCTTCCCCATCCTTCCCTAATCCGATGAGACCGATGACCCCGCTGTTTGGTCTCTTCCCCCAAACAACCCCAACCCAACTAATCAAAAAAATGTGTGTAAAATCTTATGGGACTTAACTTCTAAGGTCATCAGTCCCTAAGCTTAAACACTACTTAACCTAAATTATCCTAAGGACAAACACACACACCCATGCCCGAGGGAGGACTCGAACCTCCGCCGGGACCAGCCGCACAGTCAATGACTGCAGCGCCCCAGACCGCTCGGCTAATCCCGCAGGGCTGGGATTAATCGATGAGAGGATACGGAATAAAAAAGGTCTAATGAACATATGTCCAGAAATGCATGATTCCCATGCTAGAGACTGTTTATTCAATCATACTTTTTTTTATACGGGCTGCTGTCTTACACGCACTGTACCATGAGCCACAGTTACGGTGTGCATGGTTTCCTCCTAGAGGGTGGTACTGTTCCTCATACTTCATGCTCTAGCGTCCTCTCCCACCATAGTAATTGGTAATGTTGTGTCCGATTCATTCTCTTGCTGACTCACCTTGTAGTGGATGTGATGCAGTGTTGTACACGGTCGTTCCGTATTCGAATCGAGACCTTCCCGACACGGTGTTTACTTTCGGAAAGGCAAAAGGCAACGGGCGGTGGCCAGTCCCCGCCAACAACAACCACAGCATTCAGTGTTCGTAACAGTGTTTCGCCGTCTGCCTGAGGCAGGGTCGTTTCAGGAAGCAGGAAAGCATGAAGGACATACCCAAAATGTTCGGAAGCCAGGCTTTGAGGAAAACGTGATTAACACTTTGGAAGGCGACCGCCGTGTCAGTACCAGTCAGTTGTCCCGCTAATACAAGGTAAGCCAGTCGAACGTGTGGAACATTCTCCATGACAACTGTTACTACCCTTATCAGTCACAGCATATGCAGAGATTACTGGCGACAGACCTTTCACATCATGAGCAGTTTTGTCACTGGTTTCTTCGCCAGCCAACCACGATTCTAGAGCCGGCCTGAGTGGCTGAGCGGTTCTAGGCGCTTCAGTCTGGAACCGCACGACCGCTACGGTCGCAGGTTCGAACCTGGCCTCGGGCATGGATGTGGGTGATGTCCTTAGGTTAGTTAGGTTTAAGTAGTTCTAAGTTCTCGGGGACTGATGACCTCAGATGTTAAGTCCCATAGTGCTCAGAGCCATTTGAACCATTTTTTCACGATTCTAGGACCTGTGTCATCCATCCTATTCACAAATGAGTCCACCTTTACACGGAATGGTATCTTCAACTTTCATAACAGTCATCTGTGGGATAGTATACAGAAACATCGTGATATGACGATAGCGAACTATCAGAATGTGTGGGCCGGGATTTTTGGCGACCGTATTTTGGGACAGTCTTCCTTCCAAGTCACCTAACGGGTGCCAGTGACTTTGCTTCGCCCGCTGGAAGAAGTGCCACTGATGATTCGAAGGGTTATGTGGCTGCTACATGATGGTGCTCCAGCCCACTTTGCTGTTAACATCTAGATGTATTTCAATCGCGTCTTCCCTAGTCGATGGATTGGACAAGGTGGTCCAGTTGCATGGCCTGCTCATTCACCGGATCTCAACCTGTGCAATTCCTGGTTATGCAGCCACATCAAAAGTATCGTGTATGCAGAGCCCATTCCAAATGTGGAGACACTGGAGCAGCATATGCATGCTGCCTTTCACACTGTTCGGACGCACCTGGCCAATGTGTAAGCGTGAAACAAAACATGCTACGGCAGCATATACACACATGCATTGAGGCACATGGAAACCATTTTCAACACATACTGTAACTATGGCTGTATGGTACACCTTGTATGAGACCACAGTCTCTGTAACAATGGTCTCTAATATGAAAACCATGCATTTATGGACATAAATTCATTTGACCCTTTTTGTTCCGTATCCTCTGATTGATCAATCCATACAATTTGTACACAGTGGAAAAAATCACCCTGTATGGTAATAAACATACAAAGGGCTGTCAAGCAGCTCTTCTTCTTAGCGTTGCATCTTCAGAGTCCTGTCTCTCCAGTTCCCTGAGTATCCTATGGTCAGCTGACAAGATATTTGTGTCGAGCAAAGAAGACTTCAACAATTGTATTTCTCATTAACATCCATCAGAGAAACGCATTCACAGCCTTCTACATCAAGAATGGAAAGATATAATTATGGAAGAGGGTACGACAGTTTATTCAGAGTACACAGCAATCTATAATAGAGATATATAAGTGGGAATATTGTTCAACAAATAATGACGATAGAACAGAACAACATGAATATGCATTACCTGATTGCTTTCTAAAAGAGGATGAATTTCAATTGCTGGAACTGTCTTCGCTTTTGGAAATGCCTACCCATTCTGCCTCTCCAGCCATGCAAGAAGCAGTTGGCACCGATCCATTGAGTTGTCTAACAATTTTTTTCTTCCAGCAATACAACACGCCCCTGATCTGGTACTAGCAGAACCGCAGGCTTTGTCTGCCCCACCACAGCAGCAACAGTCCACAGGCAGTGTTCCAACACATACTAGAGTGCTCTGTACCATTTAACATCTGGATCGGTACAGACATGCTGACAATCAGACATATCTGCATAAAGTGATCAGTTTTTGAGTAGGAACACGTGCACTAGTTATTTACAATGTACAGTTACATCTGCATTGTATGGATCTTTTTCTACAAGAATGGACATATTTACACATCAATTTGCAGTAGGCAGATGCACAATCTACCTCATGTGAGTAATACTTGACGTGTGTTCCATTCTAGCATTACACTAAGCTGCTGAGCTATAGCTCCTAGTGTGCGATTGCGATTATTTTATTGCATTCAAACCTAGCTCTAACCTGATGCAAAATGCAGATGTGCCTGTCCAAAAACCGAACACTTTATGCTGATGTGTATCTGCCTACTGCAAACTGATGTGCATGCATTCTTGTAGAAAAAGATTTATGCACTGTAGTTGTAACTGCACATTGCAAATAATTAACTGCCTGACATAAGTGTCTGATCTTGGCTGATGTGATCATATTCGTCAGTGTAATGTTACATCAACGTCATTCCAATGTCAGCATTGTGTTATGTTGACACACATGCAATCACACACATGGCAGTGGCATGCGAAACTCGTCATTCAAGATCTGTGCGTCTGTATCTACATTTATTCCACAAGCTACTCTATGGTGTGTGGTGGAGGGCGCTTTATGCACCACTGTCACTTCCTCTTTTTCCTCTTTGAGTCGCAAATAGTTTGCAGGCAGAATGATTGCTGATAAGCCTGCATGTGGGCTTGAATCTCTCTAATTTTACCGTCATATTCCCTTCGCGAGATGTTCATAGGTGAAAGCAATATGTTTGTTGACTTTTCTAGGAATGTACGCACTCAGAACTTTAACAAAAACCACTCTGAGATGCAGGAAGCCTCTCTTACAGTGTCTGCCACTGGAGTTGGTTGATCATCTGTGTGACGCTTTTGTGACTACTAAATGAACCTGTAGAGAAACGTGCCACTCTTCTTTGGATCTTCTCTATATCCTCTTTCTGGTATTGACCCCATACAGACGACCAATGTTCAAATATTGGTCAATTGGTCAAACAAGTGTTTTGTAAGCCAGTTCCTCTTTTGATAGACTACATTTCTCGAAGATTCTTCCACTTAATCTGTCTGGCATCTGCCTTACTTGTGGTTAATTTTATGTGGTTGTTACTTTTGATATTGCTCTGCACTCATACTTCAGATGTTTTGTGGAAGTAATTGCATCCAGTGACTGTTCTGCAAGATTTTAATCATGCAATAAAGGGGGAGAAGTCATTAGTATCAGAGTTATCACACTTAAAAATGGCTGCAAAGTATCTCGAGGTAAGATACCTTGACCCTGCAGTGTGTATAAATTAATAACAGCATATCATATTCCGCAGAACGACGGTAAATATTGACATACGATACTTTGACGTTACTGTGTATAATTTAATGATGTGATGGTAAATTTTGCAAAAATGGTAGATTTCTAGGTGAACTGTGACTGTGTGCTATTCATCCAACAAATGCTAGCTGATATCACCATAATTAATGGCTGCCCTAAAGTTTCATAGTAACACTATTAGCAGCAAACTATTGGCCATTTCTGTAATTTGCTGTAATTGTACCTGATTCATTTTTACACAAATACCTGCTCTAGGTACAGGAAATAAACAATTGCTACAAGGAATCACATCCTCTGAATTCTTGCACTGCGCACATTTGCATTAAATAGTCAGGTGCTGAGATCTATGCTGTGGGTTAGTGATCGTGATAGGCAGACTGAGATGCTGGCATTTGCATTGCAGTATTATCCATAGCACTTAGAACCAGAATAAGTTCCTTTTAGGTGTCCATAATGATGCACTTATTATCCTCAAAGAATCCCATTTATTCTCGAATCTAGCAAGCTCTATGTCATTGATAATCTGCATCTGTTTCACCATTTAAAATATCTAACATTCGCTTACACATTGACTACATCGACAGTTATTCATCGCCAACCAGTGGTGGATACGTATGGGGGCGCGTAGAGCGCGCCTTCCCCCCCCCCACACCCTCCCCCCTCCACACCCCGTTGCGGGCTTCCCGCATTACCACTCGCGCCGCCCCCGCCAGTCGACCCACACGCTATTCGTTCGTTTCTTTCATCATTCGATTCGACTGAATCGAGTTATCGAGTAGTTGTACTTTCCTATGTAGCACTCGCGTCCGTGTCATCGTATTTTATACGTTTCTGTCTGGCACATAGAACGCTATCACATACCTACGAGAAAAGTCGCGGCCATTCTAGTGATCTCGATAGGTTATTCTCTCTGACATTTGTTAGAGAAAAGCCGTGAATATTCTACTGTTTTCTTGTGCAGAGAATCTTCTATGCGTAACGTTATAAATACATACTCTTCGCCGAATGGGAAGCTAGTTTACATTAAGAAGCAGAAATATTAAGACTGAAGAATGAGTAACTACAAAGTCCTAGTTGTAGCAAGTGCAAGTGTGAAATACAAAATATTTACTTGTCTACCTGCATCTATTTCTACAGTAAAAAGAAGTTTTTCAACATTGCGGCGTACAAAGACCTAGCTTAGGTCGACAATGAAGGAGGATCTACTTAATGGCTTGGCTCTGTCGAACACTCGCCCTGACATTGATTGTTTTATTGACGATGTAATTAATCATTCTGCCAGGAAGAATAGGCGAGAAATAGAACGACAATTGTAACTTTTTTATATCATAAGATGGCATTATCTTGTATATGTGTATAATCAGTTTAAATAAAACTTTCTTAAACTTTGTATGTGACTTGATTATAATTTATTACGGTAAAATTAAAGGTAGCTCAAGATATCTTTAGCGCTCCCTCCTTGAGGTTTTTCTGTATCCGCCACTGTCGCCAACAAGCAGGTTTTTTTAGCTGAAATTAGCAGGGATGCGGACATTTTAAAAATCTGATGGAGCAGTGGTTATGCACTAATATTTTTTCTACATATCTACAAATAATATCACATACCATTAGTAACTTCTCACTTCAAAATAATCAGCTCAGCAAGCCAGTTCCAACAATTCTCTCTCATCTCGATGGAGCCTAATTTGCTTATTTGATCAAGAGTGCTCTGGGTCTTACTGCATGCTACTTGAGACATCTGGTGATAGCAAGGCTAGTGCCAGCATGAGGCAACATTTGATATTCAGAAGACTGCTTATATGACCAAAAAAGATTTTGAATAGGATTACAGAACAGATGCAATAGGAGGCATGATTTTACAAGACCTCACTGGCATGAGTGCTCTGTATCACGCTACACGTTACTTGAGCTGTGACTGAGAGGTCATTGGAGTAACCAACTCATAAGAGTCATTGTGAAGCGACACGTTATGTGGGTTGGAGTGCCCTCAGAAGTTTGCACACCAAGGTGGCACATGATGGCTACCTGTCAGCTGGTGGTGTGATTACAGTTTCACATGCATGAAATGTAGGCTGGAAGCATGGTTTTCCCTCCTCTTCATGTGTGCAGCATGTATGATAGCAGCTAGAGCCGGAGTATATATATATATATATATATATATATATACACTCCTGGAAATTGAAATAAGAACACCGTGAATTCATTGTCCCAGGAAGGGGAAACTTTATTGACACATTCCTGGGGTCAGATACATCACATGATCACACTGACAGAACCACAGGCACATAGACACAGGCAACAGAGCATGCACAATGTCGGCACTAGTACAGTGTATATCCACCTTTCGCAGCAATGCAGGCTGCTATTCTCCCATGGAGACGATCGTAGAGATGCTGGATGTAGTCCTGTGGAACGGCTTGCCATGCCATTTCCACCTGGCGCCTCAGTTGGACCAGCGTTCGTGCCGGACGTGCAGACCGCGTGAGACGACGCTTCATCCAGTCACAAACATGCTCAATGGGGGACAGATCCGGAGATCTTGCTGACCAGGGTAGTTGACTTACACCTTCTAGAGCACGTTG
The DNA here is from genome assembly GCF_023898315.1 of Schistocerca nitens. NCBI lineage: Eukaryota > Metazoa > Arthropoda > Insecta > Orthoptera > Acrididae > Schistocerca > Schistocerca nitens. Next base: position 260,629,706 of record NC_064615.1, read on the forward strand.
GGTGGCACGGGATACATGCGGACGTGCATTGTCCTGTTGGAACAGCAAGTTCCCTTGCCGGTCTAGGAATGGTAGAACGATGGGTTCGATGACGGTTTGGATGTACCGTGCACTATTCAGTGTCCCCTCGACGATCACCAGTGGTGTACGGCCAGTGTAGGAGATCGCTCCCCACACCATGATGCCGGGTGTTGGCCCTGTGTGCCTCGGTCGTATGCAGTCCTGATTGTGGCGCTCACCTGCACGGCGCCAAACACGCATACGACCATCATTGGCACCAAGGCAGAAGCGACTCTCATCGCTGAAGACGACACGTCTCCATTCGTCCCTCCATTCACGCCTGTCGCGACACCACTGGAGGCGGGCTGCACGATGTTGGGGCGTGAGCGGAAGACGGCCTAACGGTGTGCGGGACCGTAGCCCAGCTTCATGGAGACGGTTGCGAATGGTCCTCGCCGATACCCCAGGAGCAACAGTGTCCCTAATTTGCTGGGAAGTGGCGGTGCGGTCCCCTACGGCACTGCGTAGGATCCTACGGTCTTGGCGTGCATCCGTGCGTCACTGCAGTCCGGTCCCAGGTCGACGGGAACGTGCACCTTCCGCCGACCACTGGCGACAACATCGATGTACTGTGGAGACATCACGCCCCACGTGTTGAGCAATTCGGCGGTACGTCCACCCGGCCTCCCGCATGCCCACTATACGCCCTCGCTCAAAGTCCGTCAACTGCACATACGGTTCACGTCCACGCTGTCGCGGCATGCTACCAGTGTTAAAGACTGCGATGGAGCTCCGTATGCCACGGCAAACTGGCTGACACTGACGGCGGCGGTGCACAAATGCTGCGCAGCTAGCGCCATTCGACGGCCAACACCGCGGTTCCTGGTGTGTCCGCTGTGCCGTGCGTGTGATCATTGCTTGTACAGCCCTCTCGCAGTGTCCGGAGCAAGTATGGTGGGTCTGACACACTGGTGTCAATGTGTTCTTTTTTCCATTTCCAGGAGTATATATATATATATATATATATATATATATATATATATATATATATATATATATATATTGTGTGTGCATGCGCATCTGAAAAAATTCTAATGTAACATTTGTTGCAGGTGTAAATACTTAACCAACTATTGAGGCTGTTGTTAACATATGACTCTATATAGATGTGCTGACAATAAGACATGTCTATATATAAGGTGATCAGTTTTTTCAAATGGTAAATCTGAACTAATTATTTACAATGTGCAGTTATACCTGAATTGAACGGATCTTTTTATACATGAATGAACGTATTTACACATCAATTTATAGTAGGCAGACACACATTCTATCTTGTGTGTGCTATACTTGATGTCTGTTACGTTCTAGCATCACACTGAACTGCTGAGATATAGCACATAGTGTGGTCTCACAATTATTTTTTTACATTCAATCCGAGCTCTAAACTGATTGTTTATAGGAGTGGAGGGGGGACTTAGGTTTAATGTACTGTCAATATGTACATGAATTGCATGCAATCGAAGAGGTGTATTTGCATGGTGATGTGCTGTCCCAGGAAAGCTGTCCCACTAGGCTCGCTATCAGCAGTTGAATCTCATGAAACCTACTGCCTATGTTATCCACTCTGAAAAACAGTTCAGAATTTTTTTCAGTTGGTTGAATACCAAAGACACACCACATTCATTGTAGCAGCTTACATACAGAACGCCCATGCACTGATATTTGCACATACTGTGTCTACAAGAAAGCTGTCAGTTCTTTTGACAGTAAGCACTTGCCGTGGAGTAGACACCACATGCCGGCAGCTGTCTTTCGGAGGTTGTCAGTAAAAATCTCCAGTACAGTGCATTATGCTCCACACAGACTGCCTGTTCGATATCAAAAAAGCTGTACTGCCAGTGCTGTATCTGGTGTACCATGAAGTTGATAACTTTCTCTCTTAAATGGCGATTGTCTCAAGTCGTAGATGAGCTGCATGTGTTTGAACGAATTTTTTTCGATCAAATAAGCAACTCAAGATGCCATATACACAGTACACATCTTTTATATTTCTGAGTCTTAAGATGGATGGTACATGTTGTTGGGTGATGTGTAATTTTGTTAGACATAGTAGATGCACATTTTTGCAGGCATATATTTATGTATGATTATGGGGGTCAATTTTACATACTGATAAAATACATGCCTAAATGCAGGAAGAGCCAGTGAATGTGAGTATATCTTTATCTGAAATGTAGCACATCGTTTTGATAAAATGAAATTCAAATTAAGATAGTAAATACTTTTCTTATATTTTCTTTGGCAGCTACCAACTTGACAACAAATATTTGGGCTACTGAGGGGAAAGGAGGTGGAGATGAGTGTGAATGCATCTTTATATTTTACAGTTTGTTTGTTCTTCTTACGCATTATGCATAGCATGCGTTTTTTCCAGAGGAATGGATGAATTTATTCAGCAGGCTGAAGCACATCTGCATAAAGTGTCATGAGGCAATGTGTGACGTACTTTCGATGTGGGTATGACGTTTGTGTGACGTCCACATGAACGGCATGCACCATGTGTGGCATGCATGTGATGTGCATACTATTTGTGATGTGTGATGTTAATTAGTAATCCCTTCACAACAAAGTACAGATGCCTAGACTCATGCAACTGCTGAAAAGGAGGATTTGGAATTAATCTGTTTAAATACAGTAAAAAGACCTGCACTTACCATTGGGCAGCTAATTATTTACAATGTCTAGTTACATCTGCACTGCGTGAATCTTTTTCTACAAGGACAGACATGGGTGCATATCAGTCACGTGCATCTGCGTTTTGGCCTATCCTGCCAGTTTGGCAATTTTTGTGACCTATTCTACCTATTTCCTGCCAATTTTGCAAACAGTTTTCCAAATTAGTTATGGTCCCATCACTACAGAGCATGGGGATAGAATAGAGAGTAAATTGCGTGAAAGCAGTGAGAGCCCCCATTAATTGACTGAGAACATGATGACAGTGATGTTTTGCAGCGGAGGTCTGGGAGAAGGTCAGTAATTTTGAATATAATGACAATTGCCTCAGTGAACCACAAATGCAGTTTGTGGAACACTGACATGGAAATACGCTGACATTATTAGTTACAGGAATGCAGACACCAAAAAGTGCTGAAATCAACTATTTTCTGCTCAGAACCGACCCTGCCCTACTACTTGTAATCACCATGAGTGGCAATGTATTATCGACCATGTGCTCCCATGCTAGAAATGAGGTTATTAAGTTTTTTTGTGGTAGGGCGTTCCATTCCTTCACGATTGCGGATGGCAATTGTTGGAAAGTCGTTGGTGCATGTGGACATGCTGCTACATGTATCTCCACACATCCCACATGTGACCAGTAGGTTTTAAGACGGGGAGGCGATTTAGAGCCTATCCATTTGCTGGACATCCTCTCATTCCAAGAGCTCCTCCACTTGCACTGTTTGATGCAGTCATACATCATCATCCATAAATATATAGTCATCCTTGAAAAGTTGCAAATGGAGAAGAAGTACAGTGTTGTAATAATGTTAACTGATGAGAGTACTGTGTTCAAAGATTTGGAGGTCAGTATGCACATGCGACATTATATTTTCGTGCACCATAACATCTGTACCCACCGAAGCGAGCTGACCAGAGTGGCCGTGCGGTTCTAGGAGCTACAGTCTGGAACCGAACGACCGCTACGGTCGTAGGTTCGAATCCTGCCTCGGGAATGGATGTGTGTGATGTCCTTAGGTTAGTTAGGTTTAATTAGTTCTAAGTTCTAGGCGACTGATGACCTCAGAAGTTTTGTCACATAGTGCTCAGAGCCATTTGAACCATTTTGAGCCACCGAAGCGATGATGTTCAAAACAATTCTGATTGCATCATGTGTTTACAACTCTAGCAATGTGAGGGTACACCCATCGAGACACCTGGTCTGATGAATCTCATTCATTGCTATACCAGATCGATGGTCATGTCTGGATGTACTGTCATGCAGGTGAACGACTGCATGAAACATGGGCTGCAACAGACACACAGGCAGTACTACACCAAGTGGGTTATTCACTTAGGCTTCCATGTTACCTGTGGTAGTAATAGAAGGTTCCTCGATATTTGTGGGCCATGAGAACATTATTGTGGACCTCCTGCATTTCCTCTTGTTTGACGTCTTACCCAATACTGGTGGCATCTTCCAGTCAGATAACTGCCCGTGGTTCGAGGAGCATGCTAGTGAAATGTTAACTAAGTTCGCCTGAACCTGAGGTGGTGCACATCTGGTACACTGTGTGGTACCAACTCAGTGCCTACAAACATGACCAGTGTGTAGACGTCCGATGCCACAGGAATCTGGAAAGCTTTCACATTCTACATGTGGACCAACACTACTAAGGAGATGGTCATAATGTTTGGCTCATCAGCATAACAACGTTCGCTACTTTGGACTGGGGCAGGAATCTACGTAGTCTACAGCTCAACAGCTCACACTGCGACAGCTGGTAAGTGACGCGCAGTGTGTGGCTGGTGCCCGCAGAGCCGCGAGTTCGAGTGGTCGTCGGGCACGCAGGGCCTGGTGCTGGGCGCCTTCTTCTGGGGCTACGTGGTGACGCAGATCCCGGGCGGCTGGCTGGCGGCGCGTGTGGGCGGCGCGCGGCTGTACGGGGCGGGCATCGCCGCCACGGCCGCCCTCACGCTGCTGACGCCGCCGCTGGCGCGACTCTCCGTCTACCTGCTGCTCGCCCTGCGCATCATCGAGGGACTCCTGGAGGTGAGACCGCCGCATATTCAGTCGCTAAGCTGTTTACTAGCTCTAAATTAATGAGAATATTCTGCATTTGTTATTACTATTTTTGTCGCTGGGTCATCATTTTTGTTTACGGGTTATTCTTATAATGGAGATGGTCAGTCATACATTCTCGTTGTTTAGTAAAGTAAAGAACACTATGCACTCATTTAATTTACATTGCTATCCAATACAATTTCTCGTTCACTGTTATTCTCCTTCTCCTTCCTGCCCTTATGCCCCATATCTTCCTACAGTCGGGAGAGCGGTGTGCTGACCACGTGCCCCTCCATATTCGCATCGAGTGATGTCGTAAGCTGAAGGTGAAACGGCAACCGATCAGTACCGTTGAGCATTCGTGACCTGTTCAGGCGGATTCCGTTTTGTGGGGTCAGCGCGTTAAATCGGATTTGGCGCGACAGAATTTGTGCAGTCCAGCTCTCTGCTTCGAGAGTTATCTCATGTGCAAACGTGAGAACGTTTTCTAATTGTTTGCGGGACGTGGAACTGGGGCGGGAATTGCATACCTATTGGAATGTAGGAAACCTAAAAACCAAATCCAGGCTGGTTGGCACACCAGCCCTCATCGTTGATCCTCTGTGCGGATTCAATCGGGGACTGGCGCGCCTCCCTCTGTTCTGGAAGAGGATGCTTTAACGTGCTTGGCTATCCTTGCAAATTTCTCGATCAATATCAAGATTTTTTTTACAATATCGATGTTGTAACGTAATATTTACGTATGTACCACTGTTGTTGTTGTTGTTGTGGTCTTCAGTCCTGAGACTGGTTTGATACAGCTCTCCGTGCTACTCTATCCTGTGCAAGCTCCTTCATCTCCCAGTACCTACTGCAACCTACATCCTTCTGAATATGCTTAGTGTATTCATCACTTGGTCTCCCTCTATGATTTTTACCCTCCACGCTGCCCTAAATGCTAAATTTGTGATCCCTTGACGCCTCAGAACATGTCCTACAAACCGGTCCCTTCTTCTTGTCAAGTTGTGCCACAAACTTCTCTTCTCCCAAGTTCTATCCAATACCTCCTCATTAGTTATGTGATCTACCCATCTAATCTTCAGCATTCTTCTGTAGCACCACATTTCGAAAGCTTCTATTCTCTTCTTGTCTAAACTAATTATCGTCCATGTTTCACTTCCATACATGGCTACACTCCATACAAATACTTTCAGAAACGACTTCCTGACACTTAAATCTATACTCCATGTTAACAAATTTCTCTTCTTCAGAAACGCTTTCCTTGCCATTGCCAGTCTACATTTTATATCTTCTCTACTTCGACCATCATCGGTTATTTTGCTTCCCAAATAGCAAAACTCCTTTACTACTTTAAGTGTCTCATTTCCTAATCTAATGCCCTCAACATCACCCGACTTAATTCGACTACATTCCATTATCCTCGTTTTGCTTTTGTTGATGTTCATCTTATATCCTCCTTTCAAGACAATGTCCATTCCGTTCAACTGCTCTTCCAAGTCCTTTGCTCTCTCTGACAGAATTACAATGTCATCGGCGAACCTCAGTTTTTATTTCTTCTCCATGGATTTTAATACCTACTCCGAACTTTTCTTTTGTTTCCTTTACTGCTTGCTCAATATACAGATTGAATAACATCGGGGAGAGGCTACAACCCTGTCTCACTCCCTTCCCAACCACTGCTTCCTTTTCATGCCCCTTGACTCTTATAACTGCCACCTGGTTTCTGTACAAATTGTAAATAGCTTTTCGTTCCCTGTATTTTACCCCTGCCACCTTTAGAATTTGAAAGAGAGTATTCCAGTCAATATGTACCACTATTAAATGCATATAAGTAAAATTTATTTTCATTCGAATAATGTATTTTCAAAACTGTCCTACATATTTTGTTTATTGGAGTAACTAGAAACATTGACTGTTCTTATTATTATCTGATTATTACTATTATCACCGTTAACAATTAGTACTGAAATACTAAAACAGAAATTAAGTCGTAAGTGAAATATGCACGATGTGGCTTTGTTTATAATGTAATCGATGCTTACGATAATAATATCTTTGGATGTTTCTGACCCCTTATTGCAGGAAGAAGTTACTAACAAGGAGATATGTTTTTAGAAATAGTTGTGTATAAATCGTGATGAAGTGCTGTGTTGCACTATTTCGGTACTGGTTGTGATTATCAATGAAATCTATAATAAAACGTGGTTGAAAGAAAGGAAGAAGGAAATGATCTTTCACACTTCACTTAATGGTATATATAGAACTAAATTGGAATGTTAATCCATTTCGTAAGCCAGAATATACCACTAGACATATTGCACCAAAGTCTGTGAAATGAAACAATGGATGGATAACAAGCAGAAGATAAATAAAAAATAATTTCTTTCAAATTAATTTAAAAATCAATGAATATTCTTAATTTTGTCTCTTGTATTTACTTCATAGGGATATGTACAGTGATAACACAAGCAGTTAGTGAGGTTTGCTAAGTATTATTATGATTGTTTCTGTTATTTCTTCAGAGTACTAATGACAACAGATAGTTAGATGCCCCAGGATGAATATTTCATGCAGAGGGCCATAAATAAAAACGAAAATATGTTTGGCGACGACAAAAGTAATAACAGACGAACAATATTCTTACTAATTCATACCTTACTATAAAAATACTAGTGAAAAATTTAACGAAGAAATTATGTAAAATTGAAAAAGTGAAAGACAACCCCACACATGCACACCAACCCAAGCATCGTCCAACCAACCCCAACCCCCCTCCCCCCCTCCCACACACACACAAACACACACCCACCCACCCACACACACACACACACACAGTGCACCTAACAACCACTGTCCCTCGGTTCCGTCCCCAACACCCCACTCCACTCTCAGCCTCTATAGCTTTGATGATCACTCAGTCAACCCTACACCAGTGGTCAAGGCCACGTGTAGTGCGCAACAGGTATTTTTATGTGTAGTGAAACGTATTAAGTGCTACATATTGTCAGTTAGAAACCTGTACTGTGTGAATCTAGTGCTTAAAGAAGAATCAATGAGCACGTGAAGAGATTAGAAAAACAAAAAGAAAACTAAGAAAAAAATTAAAAATAATAAAAATAAATTGCAAATCCGTAATTGTAAATAATTACATAGCTTAAATATGCTGCCAGGAAATACTACACAACTCCTAAGAAGATGCATATCGTTAAATGATTTTCTTTATGTTATAGATCGCTGATGGTGCCTAATATGAATAGGTCAAATATACACTCCTGGAAATGGAAAAAAGAACACATTGACACCGGTGTGTCAGACCCACCATACTTGCTCCGGACACTGCGAGAGGGCTGTACAAGCAATGATCACACGCACGGCACAGCGGACACACCAGGAACCGCGGTGTTGGCCGTCGAATGGCGCTAGCTGCGCAGCATTTGTGCACCGCCGCCGTCAGTGTCAGCCAGTTTGCCGTGGCATACGGAGCTCCATCGCAGTCTTTAACACTGGTAGCATGCCGCGACATTGTGGACGTGAACCGTATGTGCAGTTGACGGACTTTGAGCGAGGGCGTATAGTGGGCATGCGGGAGGCCGGGTGGACGTACCGCCGAATTGCTCAACACGTGGGGCGTGAGGTCTCCACAGTACATCGATGTTGTCGCCAGTGGTCGGCGGAAGGTGCACGTGCCCGTCGACCTGGGACCGGACCGCAGCGACGCACGGATGTACGCCAAGACCGTAGGATCCTACGCAGTGCCGTAGGGGACCGCACCGCCACTTCCCAGAAAATTAGGGACACTGTTGCTCCTGGGGTATCGGCGAGGACCATTCGCAACCGTCTCCATGAAGCTGGGCTACGGTCCCGCACACCGTTAGGCCGTCTTCCGCTCACGCCCCAACATCGTGCAGCCCGCCTCCAGTGGTGTCGCGACAGGCGTGAATGGAGGGACGAATGGAGACGTGTCGTCTTCAGCCATGAGAGTCGCTTCTGCCTTGGTGCCAATGATGGTCGTATGCGTGTTTGGCGCCGTGCAGGTGAGCGCCACAATCGGGACTGCATACGACCGAGGCACACAGGGCCAACACCCGGCATCATGGTGTGGGGAGCGATCTCCTACACTGGCCGTACACCACTGGTGATCGTCGAGGGGACACTGAATAGTGCACGGTACATCCAAACCGTCATCGAACCCATCGTTCTACTATTCCTAGACCGGCAAGGGAACTTGCTGTTCCAACAGGACAATGCACGTCCGCATGTATCCCGTGCCACCCAACGTGCTCTAGAAGGTGTAAGTCAACTACCCTGGCCAGCAAGATCTCCGGATCTGTCCCCCATTGAGCATGTTTGGGACTGGATGAAGCGTCGTCTCACGCGGTCTGCACGTCCAGCACGAACGCTGGTCCAACTGAGGCACCAGGTGGAAATGGCATGGTAAGCCGTTCCACAGGACTACATCCAGCATCTGTACGATCGTCTCCATGGGAGAGTAGCAGCCTGCATTGCTGCGAAAGGTGGATATACACTGTACTAGTGCCGACATTGTGCATGCTCTGTTGCCTGTGTCTATGTGCCTGTGGTTCTGTCAGTGTGATCATGTGATGTATCTGACCCCAGGAATGTGTCAATAAAGTTTCCCCTTCCTGGGACAATGAATTCACGGTGTTCTTATTTCAATTTCCAGGAGTGTATTTCGTTAAAGACAAAATAAACACTTAGTTGCAATAGCAATAACTGGACTGACAAATTAAGACGCCGATGACGTTGGAGGAATGCTTCCTGTTACTTGTGAACCAACATTTCGTTTCTTCTGCCAGTTCACACGCTTTTTAAAACCTTCACCTTGTGTCCACGAATTTTCACTAAAGAAACACAAACACACTGCAGGAAAATTCTCAACACAATAAATTTCTTGAAACACACTATTTATTAACACTCACATTCCTCTGCCATCTGTTTTTCCAAATTTTACAAAAAAACTTTGAAAAACACCAAAAAACTTGAATAGGCAAAAATTTGCAAGTAATACAATTAGAATCACGTAAATACATCCATGAACTAACTTTGCAAGCACTCCACATTTGTATGGTCATAGACAACTCATTAATTGGGTGGTACTAACACAACTCATTACACATATATACATATACATTTGCTAACCAAAACTCGTTTTACTCACGTGATTCAGAATCCTCTGATTTTTAAACACAGCAAGTAGACAAAACATTAAATTAGATAACGCTCAAATCACACATCTAGACACAAGACATCAGTCACTTAATGATTCAGTTGCACAATATCCATATCATTAGTCACCATACGTCTTTAATTCAAAGCCATTAGCTGAAAGAAAAACAATAGAAAAATTGAGGAAAAGAGAGCACATTAGCTGAAAAAAAAACAGTAGAAAAACTAATAAAAAGAGAGCACATACCTTGGAATACGCCCTTTTCTAGAACTTGTACTCATATACCGAAATACTTTCATTTGAGGCATTGCTGTCACGCCATTTTCCTTCCATCGCTGGTCTCTCACGCCCACGAGGTAGCCTACATGGTCTTGGTGACAAATTGCAGTTGTTGGCATGACAAGTTCTGGAAGTCGTCAGCCTCCTGACTGAACAGCGCTAATGGGTGGTCATAGTAGCAGGACGTATGAGTAGCTATTCCATTGACCACAGAAGGCCATAATTTATGTGGCTATGAAATAGTGCCTAAT